>NW_019101783.1:1039089-1194032 GCF_001856785.1 Myzus persicae | reverse complement strand
TGATGTTAAAGTAAGTTACCTAATATTTGTGATTTTTTTTTTAGATTTTATCATCTAAAGTATTTATTTTTAATTTATATTAGATTCCATACAAACAATGGAGACTTGTCGAAGGAGCCATTCCTACTATTTTTTATGGTCCCTCATATCTTTCTAAAAAATATGTTACACCTAGAAAAATTAGAAAATCTGTTGACCATCTAGTGCTTAATGTAAGCTCAGAAGTATCAGATGAAAACGTTGATACATCGAATATTGAAGGTATTTATCAGATATTGTTCAGTAAAATATATTTAAAATTTAAGAAAAGCATGTTTATACTTTATATTATATACAGTGTACCTATCACAACTCTCAAGGATATGACAATTTAACATTGAACTATTTTTATTCATATTATTTATAATCTATCAATATTTGTATCTCATACTCTGTATATAGAAAGTATAAAGGATAGTAGGTATAGGATTTCGCATTTTTCTTTAAGGTCATTTTTTAAATGTTAAAGAGTTTTTTTTTTACTTTATTGAAATCTAGGTAATAATATATTTTATTATTTTATTCCTTATTATTTCAGATAATTTATTTCAATATGTACAAAAGATTAAGTTTAAAAGCCCATGGGTGGCATTACCAATCACCAAAGATGACATTGAATTTAAACTGGTAACTTTCAATACAGGAAGTTCATTTCCAGAGATTGAAAAATGTGTAAAAGTTAATCAGCTAAATCAAATTTCATTTTGGATTAGTGGTAAAATCATTAACAATAATGAAATTAATATTTTACCTGCTACAAATATTACAGAGTTCACAGAAAACATTAAAAAGTTTGAAGCTGTAATTGTTTGTAATGGTGGACCTGAATATAATTTGTTTCCAGATGCTCCACAAACTATTTGTAATGTTTCATCTAACAATCTATTAAGACATAACAATTGTGATATTATAATAACATCAAAAGCAAAATGTTGTGAAAAGTGCAAAAATTTAAAAAAACTTTTATTGGCAAAAAAAAAAAGAAAAGAAACAGGATGTGAAGAAATGCTAGTACTTTCTCCTAGAAAAAAGATGAGGGTAGATAATATCAGGAAAAAAAATTATTCTCTTCAACGTAATTCAGTTAGAGATAAAAAAAAAATTATTGAATTAAACAATCAATTGAGTAAAGCACATAATGATATGGCTCTATGCAATCAAGAGTCAATTCAAGAAAAATTAGGACAACTGAATGAATCTCAGAAAACATTGGTTAATGAATGTTTAGCAGCCAGTAAATTAAAAAATCCCAAAAGTAGACGTTACAGTGACAACTGGCTCATGCTATGTCTTCTTTTTAATATTAGGTCACCTAGTGCATATAGATATATAAGGGAAAGTGCTTTACTACCATTTCCGCACCCTAAAACTGTAAGACAGCACTTGGCAACAATTAAAACTACCTGTGGTTTTGATTCAAATTTTCTTCAACTTCTTAAAAAAAAATCAGAACAGATGTCAGATATAAATAAACATGGCGTTTTATTATTTGATGCAGTAAACCTGAGAAAAAGTTTATCTGTTAATTCATCTAATCTTACATATACCGGTCTAGAGGATTATGGTGATGAAGGTGTAGAAGGTACATGTCATAAAGAATATGCTGACCATGCTCTCGTATTTATGTGGCAATCTTTGAGCTCTAATTTCTGCCAAACTATTGGATGTTTTGCATCTAAAGGAGAAGTTAAAGGTGAATATTTAAAAACTAAAAATGTATGAAATAATTTAACTATTATCTAATTAGGTATATCAGTTTTTTAATATATTATTATAATATACTATTCTCTTTATATTAACAGGTGTGATAATAGCCCAGTTAGTTTTAAAGGCAATAACTTTATTGGAAAACATTGGAATTTTTGTTGATGGAATTATTTCCGATGGGGCTTCCACAAATCGCCGTATGTGGAAAGAACTAGGAATTGACGGTTCTCAGGAAAATTTAAAGAACTACTTTGTACACCCTATTGATAGTGAGCGTAAAGTTTTTGTTTTATCAGACTTTGTACACTTATTCAAATGTATTAGAAATCGTTTGCATTATAATAAAACTTTACGAGTAAGTTGGTCAATTAAAGAATTATTATTTATAGATGATAAAATCTTAAAATGTATAGTTATTTATTGGTTTTATTTAGGTCCATTCAAAAGCTAATCAAATTTGTTGGGATTATTATAAAGAAGTATACAAGGAAGATGTGAAACACCCTGGAAATCTACGCATAATACCCAAGATAACGCCACATCACTTAGAGTTAACTTCTATGGCTAAAATGCGTGTGCGCCTTTGTACTCAAGTTGGTATTATAAGTTTTTAAAAAAAATGTGTAATTGTATTTATTAATATTTTTTTTTTATAGGTTTTCAGCGCAAGTATGGCAAAAGCTATGCAGTTTTATAGAAATAATGGTTGTCTTCAATTAAAGGGTTCAACTGAAACATCAGACTTCACATTATATTGGAACAATGTGTTTGACAATTTTAATAGAAACCTACCATGGCAAGGGTTGAAAAAAGGCGATGAAGGTTTTCAAGTAAACAATATTTTATTATTTTCTGTTTAGATCTGAAATAATATTAAAAATTTAACCTGACATTTTAGTTCTTAACTTAGGATTTGTTGATTATAATTATACATGTATACAATTTTTTCAGAATTTTAAGGATGCCCTTTCATATCTTAATGGGTGGGAGGATGAAATGAAGGCCAAAAAAATAGATCCAAATGATTTCCTTACAATAACAACTGCACAAGGTCTACGTGTCACTATTCAATCGACAATTGACCTTTCTAAATATTTATTAGAAGAATGTGGGTTTGAATACGTTCTTACAGGAAAGATGTGCCAAGATCCATTAGAAGTAAGTATAAAAAGAAGAATGGTTGACGACTTGACGTTGGTTGGGTATTGTTAATTTTTTCATAACTATTTAAAGCAATGACAAACCATTGCATTCTAAGTAAATAGAAAAGTAATTAATTCATTTTGTAATAAAAATAAATTAATATGTATTATATTAAATTGTAATTATATAATGATAATATATAAATATGTATATTAAATTAAAGATTTTATATAAGATTCAATTATGTATTATTTAAAATATTATAATAATTATATACTTATCTTAAATACTTGGTTTTATGTTTTAGAAGTTTTTTGGTGTGATTCGTCAGTCTGCCGGTCCCAATGACCACCCCACTACGCCGACTTTCCTACATTTGTACAATATTTTATCGATTTATTCTGTTCTTAAACCACCAAAACACGGAAACTGTACTGTGACTAATACAGATTCTCCAAAAATATCACTTAGCGACTTGCATGAAATATTCCATGATCAAACTAGTGACAGATTTACAAAAATTAATAATCTCAAATCACGATTAGATACCTTGATTGAAGAAGGTATTTGGGAACCATGTCAAGTTTTTCCATCAATGGACAGTTATGAGGAACACACTAGCATTAGAGATTGTGTTGTATACTATGTATGTGGGTATGTAACGAAACAAATTTTAAAAAGAAAAAAATGTCCCAAATGCATTGAATATTTAAAAGATGGCAACATCGAGCATCCTGCAGCTAAACTTATTGCTTTAAAATCAAGAGGTAACCTTGTATATCCAAACACTTATTTGTATGAATTCCTCAGTAAAGTTGAAAGTTCCTTTGCTAAACATTGTACACATTTTGATGTATTTGAAAGAGTCATAGATGAAGTTGTTGAAAGTAAATTTGAATTCAAATATTATACATGTGCAGAACATCAACTTGAAGTGGCTACAGATATTTTAGTTTATTTCATTCAAATGAGGTTACGCCAATACACATATCAAGAAAACCTTAAATTAAAAAAAGTATCAAGAGAAAAAAAGAAAATATCGAAATTATATAATACATGATAATTAAATTACATTAAAATATTAAATACTTGCTTATACTTGCTTGGCTTTTGCTTATTGCTTTTAACAATTAGTGTATGAATTCTTAAAAAAAAAAATATATATATAATATGTTGAAATAAAAAAAATTAATGTTTCTAGGATTCGAGAATTTAACATACAATTCATGGAATGATTGGGAGTACAATTGATCAATTGCAAAATGTGATTAAATCTGTTAAAAATGTTATAAAATTAAAAATATTTATTTTCAAAATTGAACATGTGAGTTAGTGTTACCTACATTTCTTTCATGTAATGTTTCACTAAGCTTATTTTATAAAAACCTAATTTACAGACTTATCTGTTAATTAAATAATTCAAACCATGTTGAACCAATGAACAATTTAACATTCAACATTTTTACTTAGAACAATTTTTTACAGAACTTAACTGCTTTTTTGTTTAAGTACAAAACTACAATCTATTGTATGTTTTACATGTAAAAGTCGGGTCGACTACTACTAGCGCTTTTAGTTCACTAGTCACACCACTTGTACATGTGATAACGTGCCGTGCTCCAGCCTTAGTAGATAACCGTGGTATGTATACACACGCCGCCACGACGCCGATAACAGTCATACAATCTTAGTAAATATTATATTAGTGTATAATCTTAGCATAAATATACAATCCATTGTACGACTGTTATCGGCGTCATGGTGGCGTGCGTACATATATATCTATTATTAGGGTCAGCTTTTATTCATATAATGTAAACAAATCTCGGTTTTCACCTGAGGTGACTTTTGCCGGGGTAACGCCGGGTGGGATAGCTAGTATGACATAAAGCGCTTGGCACGAATGATGCGTAAAAAACCAGAACTCGATATTTCTTTTGGATATATGTTAAGAACTAAGCCCTGTTAACTAAGCCTAGATTCTGACTTCGAGGGTCAGATTTTAGATATAAACATTGTATACAATTTCGTTATGTCCAAGCATGGCTGTAACGATAACATTAACGAGCGTGATACGTATGTATAATTCGACGGTCGACACAGAACTGATATCATTTTATATTATTGTGAAAAGTTCCAAGTCCCCAAATAATATTCTTCTTTTGTTTACCTAAATTATTTCAAATTTTAGATTTAAAAAAAGCCAATAGTGCTATACCTTTATATTTTATTTTTAAAGATTTTTGTCTTCAGTTTAACTGACGAAGAACGTTGCATTAAAATGTCTATCCTTCACTATAAAAATTCAACATTTTTAATTATGTAAGTAAAACAGTTTCGTGATTTCAAAGTTTAATCGCATAAATGTGTGATATTGTCAACGATTTGATAAGTAGTGTAAATTAATGTCAAGGCACCATTTCCACAACATGCCCTAACCAGGGGGTCGCGAACAACTTGACTTGGGGTAGCGTAGGTCAAAAATAATAAAACGTTGATTTAAAAAATGTACATTTTTATTGAAATATTTAAGATTTTTTATTGAAAAAAAATTTTAATAATAATAATAAAATTATCCCGATAAGGATATACATAACAAATTAAAATTGTGTTATATCTATGTGATATCCCGGATATCATATCCGTTTATACTTTGCTAGGCGCGAAGTTGGTACTGAACATTATTATTAAATTACTAATCTAGCTATACCTACAATACAATTATTGCAGGTTGCTACGAAGCAGTGGCCAGGTAATAGGTATCCTACTGGCTGCATCCGAGTTGGGTCCCGGATTTTTATAGGTCCTACATTAGTTAGGTCCTGAATTATTTAAGGTACAACACTAGTTCTTGAATATTTTTTGGTAAGTACAACACTATACTAACATTTTCCTTCCCATTTTAACAGACTTAGGGCTGTCTATTATCTATTTAGACCACAAGTATGGTTAAAAAATGTTTTTTACAGTTATTTTTTTTGTTTCTTTTCCATTAAAATAAAAGTTATTAGAATAAATATAGCCATATAGGTGTAAGTGAAAAAATATTTAAATAATTATATAATATAAATAAAAAAAATAATATTTTTTGAAAAATCACATATGTGTTGGTAAAAATTTATACGACATTAATTTTACAAAAGCAAATCGTTTTATAATTCATGCGATTTGTTTATTTATATTGTCAGCTATTGAATAATATAAATAATATTGAATAATAATTGATTACCAACCTCCTGTAAGCTTATGCAGCTTGTGTTGGAGATAGGTAGTTATGATTACATAAGAGCTATACATTTTTCTTTTACTAAAATGCAGTTTATTTTTTTCATTACTTCTACACTTCTCATTTTTATATTGGTATCAATTTGTTCGTTTTTTAATATAGTCATATTATATATATAACTAACTATCAAATACTATTATATAAATTATACAATTCTGCATATACTTATTAAACCTATTATTATTAATACTCAAGAACCAGTGTTGTACCTATAAAAATCCAGGACCCAACTAGTATAGTACCTGCGATTAGCCCCTAGTACTCGAGACCCAATTTCGGATGCGTCGCTCCTACCAGGCGCACGTAAACCCTGCCGACCGCCACAAGTAGGTACTTTTTTAGTGTAAGGATGATAAGACAGGTAAATTTGGTTGCACTCCGTGAGTGAAGAAAATCAAGTAACTTACCTAACCGTATATAATTAATAAATAATGTATATTATTATGAAAAAATAATCATTATTTTTATAATAATCGTCCTAATTAAATAAATATGAAACATGAAAGTAAAACTAATAATTGTCTGAACATATCATAAAAACTGTAATGTGTATTACTTTAAAAAATCATTAATTATGACAAATAATTGTAATAATCATAAATCATAAAATATGGAACTAGGTGTGTTATGTTACGTAACGATGTAATTTTATATTAGAACTATATGAAAACATAATTTCTGAAGTCGATAAGGCGGGACATGTCCCACTGTCCCAGTGCCATTTATTAATGAATGTAAGCTCTCATGACACGTGTCTATGTATACATACCAGCGATATCGAGGAAAGTTGATCCGGACCCACGAGGCCATACAGGGCTGGACTGGGTCAAAAATTTCTACCGGGAAAATAAAAAAAATTGGCCCACTTAGATAAACCTATAAAAACAAACCGGAAAACAAATATTTTCATACAAAATGATTGTATATTATTTTGAGAATTTGAACACTCAATATTAAACTTTTCAAACTTTTCTTAAGAGTCCACTATCTATGTCACTACCAGCCAAACCAACTGCACCAAATGAAATAAAATCATATATCACTAAGCTACGCAACAATAAATCCCCAGGGTACGAACAAATTAATAACAAAATACTTAAAAAATTAACAAACAAAACCATACTTCTTCTCACTCACATATACAACACAATGCTCAGGTTATCATACATTCCCCCAATATCGAAATTCTCAACAATAATATTAATTACTCAGCCAGAAAAGCCAAAGCATTTAGTAACCTTTAGTTTATTGCCAACGTTAGGGAAACTTTTCGAAAAATTATTACTTAAAAGAATAACCCCTATTATTAAAGAAAATAATATCATCCCAAACACCCAATTTGGATTCCGTTCATATCATTCAACAATCCACCAAATACACAGAATCACCGATGAAATATCATCATCGTTCGAAAAAAAAGAACACTGCCCAGGTGTATTCCTCGATATCGCGCAAGCATTCGATCGTGTATGGCATGACGGACTATAATTGTTCAAACTAAAATTGTTTCTACCTGCTCCATATTTTCTCATTATAAAATCTTATCTAGAAAACCGTTATTTAACTGTTAAACATATTACAATTCTTACTCTCCTTATCATAAAATTAAAGCGGGAGTACCACAGGAAAGTGACCTATCACCTATACTATATAACATTTACACATCCTATATATCCAAAACAAACCATACAACTCTAGCAACATATGCTGACGATACCGCTATACTAGCATCAAACAAAGACCCAAACATAGCCACCCATGATATACAATTTCATCTAAATCTAATTTCTAACTGGTCAAAAAAATGGAAAATTAAAATAAACGAAAACAAATCAGTCCAAATAAATTTTTCTCTTAGCAAAAAAGTATGTCCACAACTATCACTCAATAATGTTCCAATCCCTATCTAAAATGTAACCAAATACCTAGGAGTTCATTTAGACAAAAGACTTACCTGGGCCCAACACACTTAACAGAAAAGAAAACAATCAAACACCCGTCTACATCTCCTCCGCCCATTATTGTCTCCTTCAATGTGTTTAAAAAACAAAATATGAATATACAAGACAATCATTACCCCCCTTTGGTCATATGGTATACAAATCTTTGGCCAAGCCAAACCATCCAATATAAGACCCTTACAAGCGTTTCAATCCATATGTCTTAGACAAATAACTTGAGTCCCCTGGTATATGACTAACAACGCACTACATAAGGATCTACAAATCTCAACTGTCAATGAATTATCAACTCGGCACTACAAAAAGTTTCACTCCAAACTACACCTAAACCAAAACCCTCTTATTTCTCGCATGTCCTCTTTAACCATCCCCAGCAACCCTCCTAGAAGGTTAAAAAGAAAATGGCTAAGAGACGCCCTTGCCTAACACAATAAAAAAAAAAAACGGTCTCCATTGAGAACCCATCATTATTAGGAGGTACTGTTAATGTGCGGTTTTCCCCCCTCAAGTCGTTAAAGTCATATTGTATTATACTACCTTATTATCAAATTGACTTATTTTACTACTATTGTTGTATAGATTATAAATATTGCATAAAAAAAAAATAAAAAAATAAAAAATAAAAAATTTGCTAGTACAAAGGAATGTTATAATTTTTAATTAAAATAAATATGTTTAGACTCCAGAAATAGAATGACGTATGTTCGCTCTTTTGCGAAATTGTTTCGATTATGATTTCGGTGGCACCGGAATAAGTGGAAGTTCGTGTGATGAGAATAATCATTTTAGGCGGTCCAAACGTGTATTACGATAAGGTAGGGATTATCAGCAATAATAAGACAATAATATGACACAAGCATCTATTTTTGACAATTTATACATTTTTTCATATCTATTTTAAGAAATTTCCTTAATATTTTGTCGCACACCATTGTCCGACAGTCACGAGCTGCCACTAGACAGTTTTTTAATACAATTGCATTAGAAAATACGTCTATGTCTGTCAACAGGACGAGCCTTAACCGATAAGCCTAAAAAAAATCGTCCCTACGAGTACAAGTGGCCCGCCGTGAAACTCGCGGTATCCCGCCTGCCCAGTCCGGCCCTGAGGGGTTATAAAAGTTGTAAAAATGATTGATTTTTCATAGATGATGCTGCATGGGAATTCAGTTAAACAGTTGCCTCCATGTAATTATGCTACCGAAAAAAAATGTATGTTGTGGTTTGTTGTATTTTGAACTGTGGACTAAATGATATGGTAAAATTTGTAGATATTATAACTTCTATAAGTCTAATATAAATCCATTATTATAACACTATCATTTTTTTTAAATTTAAAATTGTTAAGCTTGTTAAGTTGATTGTCAGAAAATTTGTACTGTCATTTTGGACGTGGAATATTGGTACGGCTGTTTAAAACCAGGGTGTCTTAAACTATAAAAAAACAACAGTAAAGGATCCGAGATGAGTATTGCATTATATTTTAGGGAAGTATTAATCTACAACGACATATATGACTAAGTTGGTAATGATGAATGATATGCTATTATCACACTATTGCGAATTTATTGTGAATTTAATTTCGGACTCATTTTTTCACTATTACTGTGTTGAATTTATGTTTAATTTAATTTAATGTTGGACACATTCTGAACCACCGACAATAAAATATTTTATATACCAATACTTCACTTATTTAATTTCTTTTATTCTAAATAAGACTGTACCAATGTTCTGTTTACCTATTTCGTTTAAAAATAATATTGTTAAGATGTACATAAACAAGGTGTTGCCCTCGCCGACGGAGTTCCTATATCCTATTACAGGTAAGAAAATAAAACTGGTGGAGTTTACATTAGACCTTTTCATCACCTTTTTATCTAACCAGTATTCTAGATTAGCTTACAATCGTCCGTGTAAGATAGGCTATTATATCGTGACCAGCTCAACGACGTCACCACCCAGCTATTCTATAAACTCTAATATCTTCTTAAATAAATTTTTTTCACACTGAATTTTAACCTGATCATTTTTAATGGATCTGATTACAATAGTTTAATATTTAATAATAATTTTAAGAAATTTTTTATTTGTATTGTACGTTTCTTAAAATTTAAGATAGGTCCCAGCTTACTGGACAAAAAAAACTATTTTAATAGGAAATATATTATTATATAACTATAACTATGCACTTTCTATTTGAGATCAAAGGAAATTGGATGTTAAAAAAATTATAAAATACAAATGTTTAAAATCTCCTCCCCCCCCCCCCACTCTTACAAACACTTATAAAAAATACTCAAATGCAGTGCGTGTTTGGTGATTCACGTTGTATATCCAACTGCACTAGTAGGCACCTTATTTGTATAGAATATATACGTTTAATATACATAATGCATAAACATTTTAATAACTGAGTCAAATTTTTATATGGGTTATCGATACAAATAATCGCCCATACTTAAAAATGTTGGTTCTTATTTGGAGAACAAAAAATACGTACCTGTCGCCTCGGGAACTCTTTCCTCCGTGGTACATGAAAATTCTAAATAGAATAATATATGGTCCTTCAGTATTTTAGATAATATTTTTTAAAAATTCAAGCATCACAATTTGATCAAACACGAGCTTATTATTAAAGGAATAATGGGAGTAGAACCTTACTGTTTGTGCTCGGTAAATCACTCTGTATGCGCGTATATACTTATGCTCCCGCCAGCACATAGGCGCGGACGTGCGTAAATAACAATAATAATAATAATATAATATAAACACAAGCGCAGGCAAGCGAGCGGTAATTGGGCGAAAACGGACGCGATCGTCATTTCCGCCGGTAAAAAAACGGTCGACGACGGGTGGTCCGGTGGAACTCGAAAATTTGCTCAGAAGGGCCATATATATATAATGCCTTCAGTATATACCTATTGTGCATAATATACATAACCTACACACATTATACGGATCTGAGTGGGTATATGTTCGTACACGAGACGCGTCGGACTTAAATACTTTATACGTAGATAAACATAAAAGCGTGAGTGTGCGTAATATATTAGGCACATTTACCATATACCTTCATTACGCCGGGTCGTTTGTAGGGCCTGAAAACGTGCTAATAGTATGGTACTATTTGCATAATATATATTCTGTGTATATATTATTTAAGTGAAGTACGGAATCTGCCGACTGCATTTCAAACGATGTAGATGAACATTTCTGATATTATCCTCACTAAAAACGTGCAATTTTTCAAACACTATTTACACCTAAATTACTTTTTTTACACACACCGAGTGATGCGTCATAACTAATGTAAGAAGCACATTATCATATATTTAAAAAACCGTTGCCGATTTTTTGAAAATACAGTTAACAAATTTCTTAAAAAATATATTTTTTACTACTTTTGTTTTCATTATTGGGGTTTTTTTTAAGTTTCTTACGCATTTTTAATGATAGATAGATAGCGATACAAACTCAAAAAGAGTGTTTTTAGATTAATGGATCATTTGGTTTATATCAGTGGTCCTCAAACTTTTTTTTTCGAGTACCACTCATGTGTATTATTAATCTGCCGCGTACCACTTATATCTATTTCCATGTGTCCATATTCAAACACAATTTAAAATATTCATTTATTTACTCTCCGTTCTATCAATATGTAGCCTTTCGCGTACCG
The DNA here is from genome assembly GCF_001856785.1 of Myzus persicae. Classification (NCBI taxonomy): domain Eukaryota; kingdom Metazoa; phylum Arthropoda; class Insecta; order Hemiptera; family Aphididae; genus Myzus; species Myzus persicae. Next base: position 1,182,217 of record NW_019101783.1, on the reverse strand, counting down.
ACATGTAGTCTTCCACAAGTGGTACGCTTACCATACTTTGAGAACCTCTGATTTATACTATACAGGGGCGGATTTAGCTATGCGGTGGACCCAAAATAAATAAACAGGAAAATTCATTCAATTGATTATTCAATAATTCTTTCAATTTTAAATATGTAGAACCTATATAGTCTTTTTTTTAACGTATTTTTTTAAGTTGGAACTTGTTACATGCTCTGATGTTCTATAATCTATGTACAGTAGGTATGTTAACTAATTGGAAAGTCAGTGGCTCTAATTTGAAATACATTACAGATATTTTAGTCCATGCTTTTAATGTAATATGTGTATATGACAAATACCTTTGCTTTAATCATGGTCTAAAATAAAAAAAATCGAAAATAGCCATTTTGTAAAGTTGTATTTATTTATAATATGGAGAAAAAAAAATTTTAAATCCGTAGAATTTTGAATAAAAGCAACTTATAATTTTAAAACGTCCAGTATAACACTGTAAAATTGTATGACTTTCAGTTTTTCACACTAATGCTAATCCTATTTTAAAAATGCGTAAGTAGACTAAATACACGCAGTACTTATATAATATTTTGTGCCCATGTAAAGACTACAGAAATAGTAGCTGGTACTTATACCTACATAATAGTTATTATACGCGGTTGTAAAAACATTTAAAATGAGGGGTCACTCGATATTATCAACGATAAAAAACCTCGGTAAATTTACTTTTAACCGTAACATTTACCTGGTATAATATTTATCTCGCCCACAAATTATTATTCTTTACATGATATTATACAATATACATATAAACGTATAGTCTCGCGTCCGTGCTAAACTTCAAACTTGATGATTATAAATTATAATACCGATACTAAAAATTTCTAATAATATCATCTATAAAGGCAATGTCTGTGCAGTATGTGTGTGGAGTGTGTAAGCTACCCACAGTCAAGTCTATAGCTGCACTCATGGTTCTAGGCAATTTGGTATATGGTACACTCGACTAGCGACTACCCGTGGATGTGCAAATCGAAGCTATTTTTGGCAATTGCATTTTATGAAGAGGGCCGTGGGGCTTACGCAGGAATTTGTTGTCTCGTGAAAAACGAATATTTCTTGTTCGTATATAATGTGGTATACATTGGTTGAGAAAATAAAATATTTATTTTATAGTTGGATATGTGATAATTTTAGACCTGTATATTAAAATTAGGAAAAATCGCCCTGACCACTGTATTAAAAATTAAAAATATGACGTATTGTCGTGTAGCTCACATTTAACGGAGTATCAGACAGCTGAGTAAATCCACTGGCGTTAGTTAATTTGTCACGGGCAACGCCGTGCAGAATGAGCTATAGTATTTTATAAACGAGTGCCTACTTCAAACAGGACGAATTTTGGTATTATGGCGTTTGCCGGCTGCAAGTCCTGCGCAGCAGCAATGTGCTGTACATATTTTATATATGTGGCTCTCGCGTTATACATCACATTATTATATATATATATATATATATGTTATATACATACAATATGGACGCCCCGTCACTCTGTGTACAATGTACATAAACTTATATAAATATGTATATATATATATATATATATAGGTACCATGGACACATCGAACAGCTCGTCGCAACAGATGCGTCCTCAGCGTGACGCCGAGGTCCGCGTACATAATATTATTAAATACTCTACCTCGCGTCGTCCCCCGTACACAATATTTTATTATACATGATATACATGTATACTATACGTACCTTCGTCACTATACTCGCATTTTACGCGGTGTTTTTTCGCATATTGTTTTGTTCCGTTCATTCGACGAGCGTATAATATATGCTCGGACCGAGACACGCCAACTGTCGTCTCCGAGTCCCTCATTATTGTATATACACGCGTAAATATAATATTTTAAGGTAGGTACTAGCGCGCGTACTACATGCATTCTACATTGTTCACAATTATAATATTTTGAGCGCATGTATAGATATACATATTCAGACCACCGCTGCACCCTTTCGCTCGACCCGCCCCCGCCGCGTCGCACAATGAAAACCATTATGACAAAACAATAATAATATATAAATCTGCGTACCTATTGTTCTGTGTACCTTCATAATAATACGCAAGTACGATGCGTCCGATGCGTATATTTTGTACTCACTACTCGTCGTCGTCGTCGATACATATATGTACCTAATATATTTATATACATTATAGTAAGTAGGTACTTATACGTAAATTGTACATATGCGTATACTGAGTACTGTGTCTGTATGCCCATGTGTACCTATACTCATACATAATAAATTAATATGAATATACGAGTTACTAGAACATTTATACTATTTCAGGGGTGGGTCTAGGAACGATAAAAGGGGTGGACTATAGACACAAATAATATGCTTCTATAAGTAAGTTATACAAACAGGGCTGGATTTAGAGGGTGCTCAGGTCACGGGATAACGACGGAGTCGATATAAGACAATACAAAACCATACATTTTTTCCTTCTTCGCAACAAAAGTACATACTTTTACAAAAAAAATAAATGTTTAAATTTAAAAAATTGAATTGGTTTTTTTTAAATTTAATTTTCATATTATTATATTCCTATACATTTTGGTTGTTTTACAAAATATTTAAGCTACGCTTTGACATTACTTACCGTTACCACACATTAATAAAAATCTACATGTGTCCAATACATATATAATAGTTATTAGTAGGTATGGCATGTCTAAAGATAAGGCTGTTTAAAAAGTTTTACCTATTTGTTTTTGACAAAATTATTCAACTGTTCACTTTACCTAGTACAATATTTTATACCTATATATACCTACTTTTATCCCTTAACTTGACAAAGTATATTTTAAGATTCGTCAAGTTTATGAATTTGAAAGTTTATGATATTTAAATAAATATTTGATTAGATTTTGTAGATACAGTGCATTACGTATGGTTTGAAATGAGAAAAAAATTTGTATCACTGTATCAACACATAATCTTATATTTAGGTTTCAGTCATCTGTTTTTTTCATGTTCTCATAAATAGCGTGTGTCGGCGTTTTTTGATTTGTGATTTTAAACGAATTTAATACATATTGATTATATACTTTTTCAACAAAATTATTGGTAAGTAGTGTTGTACATTATTTATGCATAATATTATACAATTAATATTAAATAATGTTACTATGTATTATATATAAATAAGTGTTCAAAGTATGCGTGTCTTAAAAGATACATTGCTAATGAATGATCAGTTTACTAATTAATAAAAAATATATACCTAATACAATTTTTTTTATTCATTAACTGTTTTTAATTTCACAGTAAGTCAATAATATTAAGTCGAAAGGATGGACTGAATAATGTTTATGCCTACTTCCATTGTGACTAAAAAATGATGACATATTACAATAGATAACAATTATATAATATTGCGTCAAACAATGTAATAGCCAATCGGCAAGGTGGATAGATCAATAGTTTGATGAATGATTTATCAATCCACCTTGGCGATAGAGTTATGCTATCAGAAAATCATAAAAAGACGATGGAAAAAGAATGATGTGTTGTTGCCAAGCAACTACTGTCTATTAGAAAAGAAGTAGAGTTAAAAAAGGGCCTCTGTCGAAAAATAAAATAAAATATATCAATTAAATACTCGTCATTAAAAATAAACATAATATATACCTATTACGATTATTACGAAGTAGGTATTGATAATGCGGCACAGTGACATTGGTACTTGCAGGTATAGGTACTATTATCTGAGACCATAATAACTAAGGAGTATTTATTACCTGCCGTCTACCATTTTTAGCGAATTATCTAATATAGACGAGAGATCATCTTTGAGGCATTATCTCAGGAGACTTTAAGAAGTCAACACAACAGCCTCCCTTGTATCCACCTAGGTTTATATTATATGCCATCTACAGATGATGCGAGCGAGCGAAATTTCAAGAGCTGCTGCAGATTTCAGGTGTAAAAAATGCTAAAAAAATAAGTATATGTTACGATATGGCACTATTAGTATTTTGTGTTTAATACGCTAGTGGACATCACCATCTGCGAAACGATAAAATCAGACCTTGGAAAGTTCATTAAAAATATGAACTAGTTTAAGAGCATAATGTGATTGAATCAAGTACATCCGCATATAGACATTATATAATTGATGGGCGTTGGGATGTTCAGGTCGGATTGCATGGATGAATCTGGAAAAACGTAATATAGATAATCGACTTGATAAACCAAAGTACCTATAATATGTAATGTAGAAAAATATATATGCATAAAGCGAATCGAATGATGAAACGACTTCGAAAAAAATTGAGCGCTCATCATATTATAATAAAAATGGCTTAGAAAAATATTAAAAACAAGTCATATCTATAGAGAATCATTTTTTTTTTTTTGAAAAATTATTATACGTTTATTTAGAATGAAAGAAAAAAATCACGAATTTGCAGGCCAATCCCGATTTGCCGTTTCCCTCCATTCAAAAACCATTCGACTTGCGCCTTTGGGCGCAACCAGCTATTATATTCACATCATAGCTGATGTATACAGTGCTTGGCCGCCATTTTATAAGACGAGTTTAAAAAATAATAATACATAATATGTTATTATATATTTTACTAGCACATATATTATGATCTTCAGTTACATAAATATATACAAGCACTTCATATTATAATGTATAATGATAATAATACACACCGTTGCGTACCTACATAGTATTAGGTATAATATAATTTTATTATACATATATACGTAGGAAAAAAAAATGAACGATAATAATTCGGAGGCGGACTTGACGTGTCGTTCGCGCATATGATATGGTCGAGGTGGGTCATTGGAAGGGACCGGTGGAAAGGGGTGCAAATCCAAATATACACACGCATATCCACACAGTATTTATAATATACACGCGGTAGGTGCGTATGCATATTATAGACCATGTACTGTGGTGATTTGTATGTACCTATATATATATAATATACATTTATATGCACGTGTACAGCCGCAATTCGTCTACCATAATACGCTTACGTGCGTCTATATTAGAACATGAGCAGCTAATTCCTATATAATGTATACCCATACTTACCGACGTCCTACACGGCGAAAAGAAAAATGAAGGGTAGCCGTAGGCCACCACGCGATGACCGCCGAATATACATATTACATATATACATATATATCCGCCAAGAAAACGTATATGCTTATATTATAATATACACCGTGCACGCTCGTACTCACACACACACACACACACACACACACACACACACACACACACGTTATAGGCTGCCGCCAGGTTTAATTACACGTCTCTCTTTATGAAATATATTATATTGTACTATGGTTTAAATTATATTATATACCGACGACAAAGCTAGATGTATATTATATTATTGTGTGCATATATGTGCGACGCGAGCGTGTAACGATACAATATTATGTGTGTAGGGATGGGTGCCGGTGAGGTGGGGTGGGCGGCTTTGGTTCGGGTAAGACCGCCTCCCGTATGTACGATAAAAAAAAATTATCGTTATTATTATACGTACTTAGGTGCGGTCGTGCGTGTGCATGTGTTCGGCCTGGAAAAAAATAAAACGTTAGGTATCAGAAAAACTCAAGTCGGCTCGGGTGAGTATAGGTATATACATAATATATATGGGACCCACCACTACTATAATACGTCATGTAAAATATATATATATATATATATATATGTGTATGTATGTGTAATGATATATTATAAGGTGATATATTAACCTAACCCAGGAGAGATAGGGGCGGTACCTAAATATGTTAATACTTATTATTTTTTTGTTTTCAGTAATTTTCACTCTCCTCGAATAAGTGGGACCCCATCGTCATACCGCACTCGGGGCGAAGTGTGAGACGAAAAAAATATATACATATATACATAAAATATAATAATATCTAATGTATACATCTACGCTGTGCTTACGGAAGAACATTTTATGTGAATATATATATATATACATATTATATACCTACCTGTTAATTACACCGCATGCATGCATTGTATATTATACCGCGTCGGACTGGTGCAGCTCGGTGCATATTAGACGCGTTCGAGTACCTAGTACCTACCTACCTATACCTATCTATATATATATATATAATATCGTATAATACACAATTAATGCTTGCGCGTCCCATCGTATGAATATATATATATATATGTATACATATATATTATAGTGCGTGTATAAGTAAAATATTATACATCATATATACTGGACACACACACTCACCGGAGTAGGCGTGACTAAACCGCGGAACCGCTTACCGCCGCTACCTTAAACGTTTCTTCTTCGTCTTTGTAGTCTTCGAGAACGTGACCGCCGAGGTGAATACACCATGTATACATAATATACAATTGTTTATAATATGTGCCCATACGGTATGATGTGCACCCTGCTTCTCCTGGTCGTCCGGAGTCGGCCGCACCCTATTCGCCCCGCGTGGACAGCTCTTTTGTTCTCGTGCATATGTTATTAGTCTTATCACTTATTAATTATTGTTTTATAGGACTATTGCAGGTAGGTACCGTTGCAGTCTATGTATATAATATGCATAATACACTAATGACATGGAACCGATAATATGCACTATACAGCATAAACCTGCACGACGTATAAAAAAAACTCGAAAACACTGTCTGACAGTCTTAGCCGAAGATGTTTTTTGTAGAAATCGAATTGTCCATGTACACATATACGAATATTTATATATGTACCTACGTATTGATAAACAATATCGATTGTACGAACATAAATTTAAAAACTACTATACAAGTACAAAAACATCTAACTAATAAGTTATTAGTAATAGCTATGGTGGTACCTAATCCAAATGGTACAACATGATAAAGATCAGCAGTTACCAAACTGTGCTTTTCTTGCACTTATTTTTAGTCCATTCTCGTGGTAAGGCTTGGTTTCCACTTTTAAAATGTCTTATTGCAAATATTGGTCTTCAACTACAATTAATGCGAGTTCAATGATGCAATTTTAAATTATTTTGATATAAGAATAATTGTATAAAATTGAATAAGTTACTATGTCTGTCATTATAATTTAAGTATACTTATAAAAACAAGAAAGTCTTAAGCAATAAATCGTTTTGAATTTATTTTGTTTTATATTATTTGTGTTGTTCGAGATAAATAATTGTATAAATGCTATAATAGAAAAAGTTTGGGAACCGTTGATATACCTAGACTTCATTACATACTTACTACTTACTATCTATACATCTATATATTATCACCTAGCCCTTAAGCCACTTGGCCCTTGTTCTTATATACCTGCAGAGGCGTATAACATTGTCCCAATCACATTGTAGGTATTAAACCCTAAAGGTAACGAATACAAAAATCATTTGATTTCGATTTCGTTTAGGTACCTACGAATTGTTCTGCAACATTACATGACCGAAAATCTCGCAGAACACGAAAAATGTAGTAATAAACACACTTTAAATTTAGATACAAAATACGTACAGTAATATATATATATCACGCATTACACTTCTATACATAGGTATATGTATACAGGGCCACAGGGCCACAGGGCCACAGACATACCACATGCCAACAGCTTGCCTGCGAGTGTGAGCGCCGGCATATACAGCAGCAGGCAGCAATACGGCGGCGTTAATCTCCGGCAGAAACCTTTTTGCTATCGCCGTCGTCGGGTTCCATTTTTTTGTTTCACTTTGAAAGTCGACAGGAGTCGTGAAAACCGTTCGTTCGTGTTGTCGCGATTGTCTCGGCACGTCTCTGCAGAGGCAGCCCGCACGGCCTCAACACTGCGACATCGAAAGGCGTATGATATAATTTTTATCATCATTATATGCAGCCGCCGCACGCTTTCTTTTGTGATTGACCCATTTTTGCATCGCGGCGGTCCTACGTCACAATATAATATTATTATGTTGAAGTGGAGTGCATGTATACGTCATATTGTAGTAGGTACATTATAATTCGCTTCCCCGTCCTTTGTCTGCAAAGGTCTTTTCTTTTTAAAATCCACAACGTTTTGATAATAATAATTGGTAGCTTTATCCAGGGCGGTACATCGTTGTGTGATATGATATTATTATGTATAGTGTTTTACCGCGTTACCCGCATCATGCTATACATAATACGCGATACACACACACGTCACCTGTTAATGCCTCTCTGTGATTTTCCATTTTTTATAACTGTAATACTCCCTCCCTCCCTCCGAACTTTTTTAAATGGCTTCCCCCGGTTTTTCTTTTTGATTTCGTATTCTTCCGCAGTAACACAGAATCTCTACTTGAAAATGCCGATTACCATTACCTCCAATATATTATAATAGGATAATATTTTTATGATTTACGTTTATCTTGCCTCCGGGTGATATCGTATATTATTTAATATTTTAAACGCACCGATCTGAAAAGAAAAGAAAAGAAAATATATATAAACTGTGCTAAATATTAAATATTTCGTGATGTAATGTAATTATCATTTAAAATATATATGCGTGTCTACTCCTACGGGGAATTATGCTGATAGAGGTCGTGATGATTATGGTAATATAATACAAAATAACACTGTCCGCGAAACGTTCGCGCGTCAACGCCAAAAACGAAACAAAAAATACCTTGAAAATTAGATGTTCGAAACGGATTACGCTTGGTGAATAGGTAATAGGTAGTGGGGTAAGTAGGTATACATAATTTAGAAATTCGGCGATCGTTTCTAGTATACCTATACATTATACGTAGGTGCCTATTGGATAATATATATTAGACAACGATCGCGGGCTGCAGATCGATAAATCAAATTCGAGTTTATTATAAAGGTAGCTTTCTGCGGGATGTACCTATAAACGCCGGTCGTCGTGACCCAGGCGGACGCTCGCGCGCGCGGCAGGTAGAATATAAATATAATAATAATAATGTAATAATAACAGTAGAAAAAAAAACAACTATAGCCTATTGTTTTCGTGCAGTTTTTTTTCTTTTCGGTTAACGATTATGCATTAGAACATAAGGGCGAGAACACGCCCACCCGACGTCGTTCTATACCTATATGGTATATTATAATATGTATACACACACACGCTCACTCGCACACACATTATGGATGCGTGGTAACATGGATGTGTAGAGAACACCGTGAGAGAGTTATAATTGCTGTCCCGCGCGCGCGCACACAAGAATGTTGTCGGGTTATTTATGCATTTCATATTAGGTATAAGAAAAAAAAATATATAATTCCAAATAGTAATCATAATCGTTTTGACGAGCGGTATAACATTATGTTGATCTTTACACCAACTCATATAATATACATAATAATCTAGGTATAATGGTCGGTCAAGCGAACTTAGTTCTTAAGTTTAATCGAATTTTGAGCATTTTTCCGTATACACGCTTCTGCGAAATGATTTGAAGTTTAGTTTGTGAAAACAAGAGAACAATGTATTATTCCAAAAGAATAAATTATGAGAAATGTGAATGCTGTATAGTGGTTACAGCGACAATGCTCGAGCATAAATATATAACTTACTAATAAATTCAAAAATGTTTTCCGCTCTCAATCTAAATTGTATTTTTTCTGAGGTTTCTCAGTGTTTTTTTTTCATGGATATATTATCGTTTTGGCAAAAAAAAAAATATATCATTGGTACTGATTTTGTAGGACCTTGCGTCGTTGTGACTATAATCAAACAATAATAATTCTCATTGACAACGGTCCCATGAGCGGCATACCTATATTAATATTTAATACACGTGTTATAATTGTTGTTTATTAAAAAACGAGTTTTATAGTACACGTCTTATTGCAACGTGTGTATTTTTTTGTACGCCTGTCCGAACTGGAAACTTAAATACTGTCGGTAAAATATATTCGCGAGTTGCGACTAGCAGAGAGTTCAAACACTTCAAACACGTTTAGGACGCGTCAAGTGGTTTTGCAAAATAATAAATCGTATCCGTCACACGGTAAGTTTTATTGTGCCATGCAATAATTTAATGCACAATTACTGTAAGTACCAATACTTTATTTTCCATTCGTCTATATCACCTATAATAATAATCAATAATAATATCCAAACTGCAGTTATTATGTATATTATAATTACTAATAATTGTTGTAATTTAGAACTTCATCAGGGACTACGCAGTTACATAATATACATTGTATAAATAAATCAAAACAATGATGAGTACCACTTTACAGTTTACATCAATCTATAACAACTTCAGTCATACGTAGATATAATATATGACCTGGGCGTTTCTCGGGTGTTTAGAGCTCAGAGCTCCTTTAAAGTTTAAAGTAATTCAGGGAGTGTTTTCATAGAAAAAGGTCTGCAGGGATCACGCTGCGTTGATGTAAGCCGTGTATTATTTTTCACTATAAAACCGTCTGGATAAAAAGTAGGTATCCGAATATAAGTATGTTTCTCTGTTAACAATATTATTTTAGTACAAAATATCTAACAAAATACACGATGACGTGTGTGAAATTGTGATGTTAAATAAATTAATGATAGGTTTTAAACTTAAGTACCTACAATTGTTGAGTATATATTGTATACAATGTAATATAAAATAATACAAACCATAAAATGTTACGTATTGTTAGTGTATAAATATTATAACTTATAAACGTACGGATTTTATAGTTGAAGGTTATTTTCTCGTACTATAATTATTGTATTCGAGGTAGTATTCAAATACATATTTTGAGGGTTTTTGGGTTGGCAGGTATATATATTATATACTTCTAAAAAATACGCTTTACGACACTATTTCACGTAGGCATACCTACTGCAGTGAGCTGGCACGCCCTGATACAGCGCGGGTGTGCGCACACGCCCATACCACAGTATATTAATTACACATATATAGGTACATGAGTATATTTTGTACTTGAATAGGTTACTCGGTGGCATTGTTTTTACAAATTTATTGTTCGTCTACCCGTGTGTTTACCGAACGAAGATCACCGAACACGGTGGTGAGTATGTAGTGAAATGTTGAAAAGCCTTTCGTGTTGCCATGCACTATGTTTGTACATTATTGCACATTAGACAATCATTAGGTATAGGTAATATCTTTTGTTGCACAAACAATCGGATTAACCACAGACTCGTCGTACTATTTGTTCTTATAGTAAATTATTATATTAACGTGTATACGTATAAGATAAACAGTACACGATTTCGTGGACATAATAATTATAGTAATAATTTTAATTGTATTTATTTATTCAAAAAGAATTTCCAGTAAGAGTCATCACATTTAGTACTGATTTCGTACGAAATATAAATTGATATGTATACAATCCAGTTCACAACATGCAAATATGCAGTTGGTACCTTTACTCTTTAGGTATATGTAGATCATACTTCATGGGTGATATGTACTTCATAGGCGTAGCCGATTGTTTTTTTCTAAACAACTCAACTTAGGTTTTAAAAATGTAGAGTAAATTTTCCCCCACTGGCCCACTTCCACACAAAAGTACAAAACTATAGTTTTTTAAATTTAAGCATAAAACTATTATAAAATTTGTATTACAATCCGCAATTAATCAGTAACAAAATTAAATAAATTATGTAACAGATAAAAACACAATACTACTGTACACAACGCTGTGAATTATATGAAAATTTTTAATTATTTCTTTTAAACCATACTCCTAGTATATTTATGGTTTTATATATTTTTAAACGTTATGATAAGTGATAACTAGAACCAAGGGCTTGAAACATAAATAGACTGTGGTTATGACGCTTTAGTGGGTAGTTGTTTATTTTGAGATGGTATTTTTATTATGCTCGCCATGAAATATACACTAGCAGACTTTTATAATAAATATAGTTTAAAAATCTCTGTTTTCGTTAATAATTGTATTCTTCCTTGTGAAGTATAATGAACTTTTTTATGCTTTCTTTTACAAACAATCATCCTATTCAGAAAATATGTATTTTCAATCACATTCACCTAAACGAATGTAAAGAAATAATTAAATTATTTGTTAAAAGAAAAGTAGGGAGAAAACACAAAGTAACTAAATACTAATATGGTTTTTTTTTATATCAATTATCAAATGTTGTAATTTCTATTATGACGTGGCGAAACCAATAGCGAAATCAAAGTGAGAAATCCTTAGTGTAGAAACTCATTATCTAGTGATACATTTTATTCGGCATTCACGTATATTGTAATAACATATTTTACAATAGTTATACTTAAGGAGCATAACAAAAAATATGGTTGTTTATTATAATGATCTCTCGACGCAAAGGACATTTCACATTTATGATTTGTTATATTTTTCACATACCTACTTTTAATAGCACCATGCTGAAAAAAGCAATGGCGGAATGCATTTTTTTAGACAACTTGCAACTGACGTATGTTCGAGTGTGCGTGTACTTCAAAAATAATTGGGAGGGATGGATGGCTGGTCACGTGGTGGCGGTTACTATGGTGAAATGCGTGGTGGTCGCGCTCGTAAAACAATTAAACAATCCATGGCGTCCGAGCCGTGAGATAAGAGACGTTATCACTTAAGGCTTACCAGCTGCAGCTATCAGTTTCTGTGGTGAACACTATAGAGTCGTGATTTGTCTACTCGATGGTATAATAATTATATTATATTATACATCATTCGTCGTTGTCGCCGTCTCCGTTATCATCATTCATGTCTGTATAATATCCTGGTTGTGATACATCACTGTTCGAGACAGCATAATAGTAATAACACATTATAGTATACCACGGACTTTTGCTCGTGCTTGCGTTCTATGTAGGTACGTGCCTCAATCCATATTTAAACGCCATATTATTATCATTATTATTGTGTAGTCATATCACTCGCTTTTCAGCTGCCACCGTGTGGCTGTCTCGCAGACTTGGAATCGACTGCAAGTACCCAAGCACTCATCCGACGACGGGTAGGTAGTCATTAAAATATATAAATTACATAGTAACCGCTTGCCGCGATATTATGACTTACTCCGCCGAGACCGAAACGGCTGCCGCGGCCGCGGTGAACCTGCTCCGCGACAACGTCCGGTTGGCCGGAATGACAGGGGCCGGCGTCGGTGGCCCGTGGTACTATCCGCCGACCGTGGTCGACGAGGACGGCCGGCTGTGGGGCAGCTGCGCCGACCACATGGAACGGGTGCTGGATAACCGGACGGCCGTCCGGCACTACTACCGGTCGCTACAGCCGGACGCGCCGGCGCCGCCTCTGCTGAGCAGGGCCGACCACGTGGCCGTCATCGAGACGTTCGCGGCCGACCTGCTGGCGTACTACCGGCCACTGCTGGCCGTCGTCGACCCTCTCCGTAGCGACCTGGGAGCGCAGACCGTCGTCCTGCTAGCCGAGGCCAACGTCCTGTACAACATCGTGTTAGCCATGCGGCCGTGAGCCAGACGTTCGTGCGATCGAAGTCCACCGATCGGCGAAAACGAACACCGGCAGTCTTGTGAATCATTATAATATTTTTTTTCGTCAATAAAATCTTCAAAAAACGTGACGTTGTAACCGTCTCTCTGTCGACATCGTGTTTTTGGCTTTTTGAGCAGGTTACACCCAATACAAATATATACCTATAGCCCAAATATAAAAAAATATAATAATATTAGGTATTTATTTATTTTAAATATACATTCAGAAGCACAAAGTTTTAATAATATTAGGTTCTTCAAAGTAACTTTTTAGTACATTAATACAATAATTAAAATATACTAGGTATTACATATCAGGTATAATTATAACTAATTTTAATAGTATGCAAATGAGTTAATGAAAATAATTAACTATTGGAATTACAGAATAGAAAATCGTTATAATATATAATATCAGTATAATGTATAATATTACTATATTAAATTATTCGGTGTTAACTGTTAACAACTGTCGATAAAATATAACTCATACAATAATGCATCATGTTAATATGAAGAAAATCCGTATAGGCATTATTACAATAACTAATATGTTTATGTATAAGTATACAATATAGTATGGTATATAAAATAGTTTAAATAATAGATTACAGGAGTTTTGGTCGTTTAGTTACTAAGGAGTTTTGTTGTCAACAATTAGGTACAGACTATTTGCAATTCAGCGTGTAAATAGTAATTAATTATTAATATACAGTACTTAAATAGTAAATTCTAGTTGGTAATAATTGGTAAGTGGTAACTATATGATATAGTCAATAAAACATAAAAAATATGCAGCGTTTATAACAACAAAGTTTTCTTATTGACCTAAAAATAATAAGTAATAATTCTTTACAAAATGTTGTCGAGATGTTTGTTCTTAACTACGGTTATCTAGGGTAAATAACTGTGATCTTAACACTCAAATTACAACATTTAAAAATATGATTTTAATTCCTAAAAGTTTAAATTTAATATTGTAAAAAATAATATTAATATGGCTCAATTAAAAAGAAGAATTTTTTTTTTTCATCTTTATTCCTGGTCACACATAATTGTGACTATGCAACTTTCAAATTTTCAAATTAAAATACTGAATACTAATTACAGTAAAATTGAAGCAAATTGTCTTCTCCAAAACTCGGTACGACACTACGACACACACATATAATATCCTATAAAATATATTCATCTCTCCACTTTCAGAATCTATAAAATTATATTGTTCTATGCTGTTGAGTACAAATGGTTAGACAAATACACCAGGCGTCTAATAATTGTAGAAACTAGAAAGCAATAAAATGTGCAATAAGAATGTCTATCAATAGATTAAAACCTTTGATTCATTATAAGAATGTCACGGACCTTGCAGAAAAATAAAATATATTTTGATTAGCCGGAAGATCTGACAGTGGCGGACACTTGACAAATTCGGCTTAAATGCGTAAGCGTAAAATGAAAAACCTGTCAATTACAATAATTAATAGAGGATGCCCAATAACCTAATGATATAGGTCAGCGGTTCTCCCAACCAGCGGGGGGTGGGGATTCCCTCTAGGGGGGGACTTTAGAGTCTGCTGGGGAGGGGGGGATATAGTGATGACGGAATTACTAAAATAATTATGTTATTTTATTATGTGTAAAATTGAAAACACTATTAGTTTTCAGATTATCGGGCATCGATAACAATTATATATTAGGTATAACGATAGAGTCGATAGACCGAGATGTTATTTATACTTTAAGTTAATATTTTTATTTATATATTCAATATTTTTTTCTTATACTTAATATTATTACTTCATAAGTAGATTTATAATGCATTTTTAAAATGATGAAAATAATAAAAGTAAATAATTGTATATTTTTTTTTTTTTTTTAATTGATCCTGAGCCCGGCAACTGTGGCCATTAGCTATTTGTAGGTACTGTAGGTTTTTGTATTGATGGTTTGTAGGTTTTTGGAACGGTAGGGGGAACACGTGTGTGTTTGTTTTGGCAGAATTTCGAATGGGGCACCCGTAGGTTTCTGCCATGCCCCGGGGGTGGGGGATGGCGGCACTTGCTCTCCGGTCACCGCGACTTCTCCGGAGAAAAATGCCGCCCGGTGGCCGAGGATCGAACCGCGACCGGCTGCGTCGCAGCGGAATAGTCAGACCACTCGGTCACCTCGTCCCCCTAATTGTATATTGTATAATATATAGTTTTAATAATATGTAGTATTTTGTATGTTTTATTTGTACCGCTCACAAAAAAAAAAATCGCCCTAAACCCTAATTTAGGGGGGGGGGGCGTAAAATGAAAAAGGTTGGGTATCACTGATATAGGAAGGTACTTGTTAGAATTAAATTCGCAGTCTCCTCTCCCGTCCCTGATCGTCTCACAATAATATATTATCGTTATTTGCGGGTCGACGTAAACAACAGTCCACACAATGTCATATAATATTATAGGTACATGACATGTGTACAACAGTGTTAAACAATATAATATAAAATATTATAGAGGGGTGTCACGGTTTCGTCTGCGTGGAAAAACGAAAAAACTGCCGTCTCGATGAAACGGAAACACGTGTCGGGAATATGTGTGCGCGTGTTAATTAACGCAATTAATAACATTACAAGAGGCGCCTCCTATAGTCCTATACGTACGCAATAATAATAATAATAATAATAATAATATAATATTATACACGCCAGGACTGCCGTTGCGTGGGATTTCACGGGAAATGTGCGCATATTTTGTCTCCTGGAACGCGGCGGCGGTGGTTTTAACGCCGTGTAAACGACACGTGACCACCGCGCCGCTCGCGTTCGCGTGATATAATATTATATGTGTCAGTGTGTACGTGTGTGCGTTACCGCATTACCGCAAACGCGGTTGACAAACGGCTCATGTCAACGCCGTCTGGTATCCCTCGGTGTTCGTATTATTATGTTTATACGCACATCATTACGACCGCGCACCGAAAAACGGATTTTCGGCCACGGGCCATTTCTTACGGTCCGTCAAAACTTTGACGTCCCTCGTAGATGTAGGCTGAGTCGAGTAGAGGCAGAGGGGGTGAGAGGGAGAGAACGACGAAGTTCGTATATATAATATTACAATATATGACGATGACGTGGTCCATACATATATATATACCAGCGGTACAGGAAATCGTAATTAGTACTCGTCGAGCGGTCTGACACGCGTCGTTTGAGCGCAAGTTTCCACCGAAAAATACTCCGAGACGTCTGCGGGACACTGCACTGTATGGATGCCTGGGAACCGGGAATCCGTACGTCATGATATAAGACTGCCAAAAAAACGTTTTTAAAATGTTGAAATTTTCAAAAACCCAAAATAGTTTTGTGTTTGACGAGGTCCACGGTGATTTGTATCCTGTGTACCTATATGGGACGATATCTGTGTACAGCGTCGATGTAGCAGTGGTCGAATCGCGGTGTTTGTGTCCTATGAGGGACTGCAGCGGAGCGTGCAGACTGATATTTGTTTTGAGGATATTTTAGTCTTTTATCCACAAAGTTCGAAAATTCAGAGTTTTTCTAAACTTGTTCAGTATATCAATTATCACTTATGATTTGCCGGATTATGTGGTAAACGGTGTAGTTAAAAGTAATTTCCCTTCCAACACATTTTGCGCAGTACTGACTACTGAACACCTACCTACTTTTACTGAATAACATTAAAGTGTTGTGTTTCACTACAATAAATTTAAGTCTAAATATTTAATACGTAAATGGTGAATCTGACATGATCAAAAATAACAAACCCGAATTCCGACAACGGATAGATCTTTGAACAAAATCATAAGTAATATTTTGTTATTTGATACAATAAATTTCAGTTTTGCTTCAGTTTTCTTCATATGAAATTGATAATCATTTTAATGTATTACAACTAGCTGACCCCGCAAACGTATTGTATTGCTCGTAAATGATTTTCTGAGGCACCTAACGAAAACAAAAATCAATTAGTGCATCAACTTCACCTAATATGATGTGGCTTCGATATATTACATATGTATCTAAACTTCTTAATCCGAAATAAAAAAATATAATAATATATACTTTTATTAAATAACTAAACTTGCAGAAACTTGTATAGTAATATGATATATTGACGAGATGTACCGATGATGATTTTTATTGAGCCAGCTGGTTAAATCATGACAAGTAACAATATATTAATATTACAATTAGTTACACTATGACTATAATACATATTTATAACCACTGTAATGGGTTAACCATAAATGTTGAGACGATTGGGTTACATGTAAATAAAACAAAACAAATGTCGGTCTTATAAAAAAACTAAGAACCAGCATAAAAAAAATGTTTTAAACATAACACAAGTAAAAATTAAGAAAATCTTCAAAATCTGTCTCTGTTATTTCTTTATTGTAATAGTAATATTGTTATACGGCAGTCAACAGTCAGCAGTACAACAGAGAAACCACTTGTTTTCTGTTTTTTTTCTAACCATGTTATTATTATTGTTGTTTCTTGAATTCAAATGACTCGGCCGAAGCATGGTATGCCGTATGCTCATGGTGACAGAACGGCCAGTTATCTGACAGGTTTTAAAAATGTTGTTGTGTACAACAAATAACAATATACATTTTAGCGGCATACATATAATATATTCAATTTATTAATTATAATATTCTGTATACAACCAAAACCGGTGGTCAGCTGAAATCAAAACTAATTTCAAACTTTTCATTAAACCACTAGTAGTTTGTAACGAAATTAACGTGTCGCTGGGAATATCTCACACATTATTTTAACTGTAGGTCTAATTTCGTTACAAAAATCATGGCCTTTAGAAAACTGACTAGTGCATATCAGTTCATGGTGGATATATTGAACCATATATTATAAAACAAATAAAAAATATTATGTACAATTTTAACGAGTAGGTATAGTGCACCAGTGTGCTATAAAACTAATTAAAAGAGATTTTTAGTGGTTTTTGAATTTTTTTTAGACCACGACAAATGGAAAGCTATTAGTCATATTATATATTATACATTCGAAAAAAACTTCTCTAGAATATCTGCATTCTATTCTGAGAATCGAATTAGAGCTATTGATTTTAAATTATTAATGATCATACGATTCATAGACGAACGTTTTCTGAAATCGAAATGCGATCACCAATGCACATGACGATTATTTACAAAATATAGTTATTAGCTCGGATACCTACTCAAAGACAGTCATTAACTAGTTATAGATTACATTTTTTAAAACTTTTTTTAATTAATTATAGTTAGTAAATTTTCTAATTAGTTTGATTACAGAATTTGATAAAGGATCCATTGTAATAACTTTAACTTTAACTTTTTCCTGTTTGTTTAAAAATGAAATATGCACTTACATTTTTTCGTTTTATAAACTTCATACAACACATTAATTTAGACGAATACAATTTTTTAAAAAAATTTTTACAATATTCAAAATCTAAACATAATGACCTACCTAGGACCTTGGTACTTACTTAAATTAATGTACAACTATTAATGTATAATTGTAATATAATATTTCTGTTTATGTATTAGGCGTACATATATAAACTGTAACTGAGGGTTACCGATCGGGTCATGGAGTGTCGGGGGTGCCGATATCCAAATAAGGGTTGATTGGTCGTCCACGGGTCTTCTTCGGCTCGACTTCCCGACTTGTCTCGTTCGACTCTCGACCCTTGACTCTCGACATCGACTCTAGTCCGACTGCCCGGAGTCCCGGTCGGTTATTAACACGACGCGTGCTAAACATCACATCAGCATAATATATATTGTATACATATGCCATTTGCCATGCACATTTGCCATTACTATAACATATTCAGCATATTAGCCGCGCTCAACGTAAGGATGAGTACAGTACGATGTCGATGACGACAATCGTTACAAGCGAAAAAAATTTATTTTTAAAATAAATATTATCATTGATTATTAATTATGAACATAATAGACCTGTGAATGTAACCGCTTCCTGATATATAATTATTCTGAAAAATCAATAAAAGCATAAATTAAAATGATTTAATGAAAAATATATCATATTTTTTTTTCACATATTATTGCATTGCTCATTAGATGGTTCTTAAGACTTTCAAACAGGAAGCTGCGACGGTGGTCAGATAAAATGTTTTTATACAAAGAAAAACTTCGTTCAACGTCCACATAAGTAACAGGGACGTATTTAAAATGAACCATATCTTTTAAAGTTATAGGTCTTCCGGAATACCATCTCTACTTGTTGTATTTTCACCGTCCAAAATAGCAGATATATTTTTTAAAACTTTAAGCCCATTATTTTTCATCAAAACATTTTTCAGTTTGTTTGATATTGTTTCTCCGGCTATATTAGGAGCATGGGACAATGTAGACTCAATTTGTTTTATTTTATTAATAGATTCTGATAATAAGATTCCAGAAGCCTCCAGATTTTTTATTTCTGAAGGAATAAAACTAAAATTAAATTTTATATTAATTAGATTAGCCTCTAAACTTGATTTAGACATAAGTTTTTTTGATTCTTTTATAGTAGTCGAATCATCATGATTTAATTCAAGCAAAACCCGCAAAACTTTTTTTACATAAGCAAAATTCTCACAATAGTAATTTACAGCATTTAGCCAGGTTCCCTATCGTATGATTACGGGTTCGGGTGGCAATGGAATTCCTGGAGCAAGAGTTTTAAACATTTGTGTACGATATGGTGATTTTAAAAATATTTTTTTTACGCAACTTATAAGTTTATTGACATCTTGAAAATTTGACCTTATTTCTTCCGCAACTTAACGAATTGCATGCTCCACCCAGGTAACATACACCATTTTTGAATACAGAGTTCAAATGGCTCTTCCTGCTTTCACCATATACCTATGGGGTAGCATCAGATACAAAAATGAGGACATTATAGTGTTTTATTAATTCAGGCCATAATGTATCACGGTTTTATCGAACGTTTTTGCAATGGTTGAATGATTTGTTTTTTCCAAGACATCGGAATATAACAACAATATTTTTCCTGAATTGTCTGCTTCCAGGGTACCAACAACGATATTTATTACATAACGACCTTCAACATCTGTCGTTTCATCTACACTAACCCAAATTTTTGTATCGCCTACATATTGTCTAATATTTCATATTGTATTTAAATAGCATTTTTCAACATAATTTTTACGCAATGTAGACTCGTCTGGGATTTTAAAGTTTATATTTTTTTTCTAAAAAATTTCTAAAATGTATGTTATTTAATTTTGCAAGTGGGATATTAGCTGCCAATAATGTTTCACAAAGCTCTAAATTAAATGACGATTGATCACTATTATTTGTTAAATTAGATAATAGTACTTGATTATTTTGTTTCACTTTATTCAGTTATGGTTGAATTCCACGAGCACATTTATCTCGACTGGTGTGTTGTTGAATTGTGAATTTCTTTTCGGAGGCAACTGCAACATTACAAACTTTACGAAAAAGCACCATACCGTCCTTAGAAACAATATCGGCACCAAACTCGCTCACAAACGGCTTCCTACTGTCATCTTAATTTTTGACATTTTTTACAATTAAGATCGGTAGAACCACATAGGTACGTGTCGAATTCACTACTAAAGCTACTATTGCATACTTAAATAGTTATGGGTTCGTTCGATATTTAATCTTATCGGATGAATCGGCAATTAATTATATTACTTTTTGAATATCAATGAAGTGGAGTAGGTAATTGCCTATAGGTACTAATTGGGATTACCTTTACAACACATATTAAAAAAGTTAAAATAAACAAAAATTGGTTTAAATACACAAATGGACGTAATATTACGTAAAAATCCTTAAAAATTCAATAAAAAGCATTTAACACAAAAAATGCAAAAAAAGCAAAAAAATGCAAAATAAAAATTATATATTTTAAATTGTTATATTACGAAACAAATTTAGTTTTTGGTTAGAATTGTATAAAAATTAGAGGTAAAAAATGCTAAAGTCACCAAAATCCTAGTTCTACTTATCAATTAGAAAATCAAAAGTTGTACAATCACTATAATATGTGTGATTCTGGGATCTAGGTGGTAATATTATTAAAAATAAATATTAATTAATGAATTGGTTACTGACTAAAGTTATTGTTATTTTTTTACATATTAACATTGAACGTTTAGAGTTAAATATTTTATTGTTCGTTAACTGTTAATTTTTTCTATTAACTTGCCCAACTTTAGACTTACTTATTCCCTTCGATTTCGTCAAATGACTTATACCTAAATATAGTTATATTATGCGAGTTTCTGTGCGAGTTTCATTATCGGAGCACATAAACGGTTTACTCGTAGATATTTATTATTATTATTATTAATAATTCTGTGGATATACGACCTCGTCGCTACTCACTGTATACAGAATATAATTTAACACGTAAACCGGTTAGCATGGGTGTATGATATATAAAATATGTATTACAATTTTTTGATTCAGCACACACACACACACGCACACACACACACACACACACACACACACACACACACACACACACACACACACACACACACACACACACAACTATATTGGTATATTATTAGTTATGCTTATGATATGCGCGATATACACACCACACGCTTCATTAATGGAATTTGAGTATCGCTATCATAATTTTTCTACAGAAACTAACTGCAGGCTATAATATATATATACATATATATCTTGCAAACACGTTGTATGTATATATCGGTATGATGGTATGATTACGACCAGTCAATGAGTGTTTAGTTCCTTTTTTATACCAAAAGAATACATACGAATATACGATAAAGACTTAATTACAAAGCTGTCAATTCTGTTATAAAAAACAACAAATCTCAATGGTGAAAATTTAAATTAAATTATTTATCTAAAAGAATCAAATAATCAATTGTTTATTTTATCAGCTTAGTAGGTAGATAAATACACACTTTAACTTAATTAAATTTTGATCGACATAAATCAATCAAAAAAAAATGTCAGAGGATTTATTTTACGTTTTATGTAAATTCACATTTTTTAAAAATAAATTATTCGTTGAAACCCACTCTAAAATATAATAAACGATAAATGGGTTTCATCCATTGAAGATCGATTTAAGAATCAAGATACCCATACCTATAAATAATATAATTTTCGTACATAAACCTCGGCGCGCTCCGGGAAGCATCTGAATTTAAGTGTTTTCGACTTATCGTTTTATATTTATTTCATCTTACAATGCTGCAGTAGGTAAAAATTTTAATAAATTAGTCCACATTAAAGCAAATACAATAATTTTGAATTCAAGGAATTTATTTGTCAAACCTAAACTTCTATCACTTGAAATTAACCAGACAATTATTGTACATAACTATATAAGCCTAGTGATGGGTGATCATTACATTTTTTTAACATTTTAATTTACTGTCGATCAAAAAAACAATGATTAGATAAGGACTTTTTACTAAGTTTTTATTGTCTTTGTGCTATATAGATGTCATCAAATATACTACGAGACATCGGTGACATCACTTAGAGGAAGAGCTTCCATTTTTGAACATATTGCACCACTGTCCACTTGTCGGCTGTCTACTTGAAAATTACCTTTTACGCCTATGAAAGTAATTCTGTAGTTAACTACAATTCTCACTAAAATCAGAACTTAAATAAATGCAATATTGAAGGATAAAATGGAAGAGCCTATTATAATGGTGAATCACCCTGTATACAGGTGGTACCTGTATTAGTCTAACTAAGGCGACTCTAATATGCATGTATTGGTAAATGCACACGGTAAACCATCATATTTTTATTATATGCCTATCGAAATTGAAAGCATAATACATATTTATAGGTAATATAATGATATACATAAAAGTACCTACCTATGATTTTCCTATAGATACGTACCTAATCGTTCAACTCTGTGGTGATGTGGTGTAAGTATATTATAAAATAACATCGCTGTTTAATGAAAATCATAATTAAGCTGGCGCGCTCGTTGTAGTCACTTCGACGCCGTGCCTTAATAATAGTAGGTAGTAATAACAATAATAATACTTACATCTAAGGAAATAATAGTACATTTGCGTAATTGGTTTTCGAGACTACAATAATAAAATAACAAAACTATTTAAAAATATCGTGACGTTTGTTGTTAAACATATATATATATACCTACAATATTATTATGACGAGCGGTGGCCGCTGTAGGTAAGAGTTTGGCAAAAATCGTCCGCTTGTGGAGGTGTATATTATTATTATATACAGTACTTCCCATCTTATATTTTTATATTATTCTCCACTTGACATTTCAGCCCAACAGGCAACATCTATTATTTTGATTGAAATATGGTTTGTTGTGATAGCTATAGCTTGGAGAATATATCGCAAAATAGATATACTGTGTAGGAAATATTCCACATTCAATCCGAATACATTAAAAAAATCACTCCTCATTTGAGTTTGTTGATTTTTTTGGAAAAATCAAATTGTTTTCAAATCTCAAATAGAACAGTAACTCAGTAAACTTAAGACGACCTCGTAACCGCAAAAGGAATCCATTTGTTATTTTTTAATATTTGAGAGTGATTTATGAATACTATTAGTTTTTATGGTGAGTGTTAACTATTACTCAAGGCCCCTCGTGTGTTTTTTTGGTATTTTAATTTTGAAGCAAGTTGTGAGTATTTTAAAATTCATAAAACTAAAAAATAGAGTGTTCTCCTTAACTTACAATTTGCTAAATAGCAAGACAGAGTCAATATAACACACGGGTTGACGACGTCCTTCTCTCAGTAGGTTTAAGACCATGATCTATTAATATATTCATCTGCAGAACTCCATTATCGTGGAGACAAAAACAATATCATTGGTGTTCTGTTCAAACAAATCAAATGATTTGCGCGCATGATGCACACGCCGAAAAAAATTAAAAATTTGAAATTTTCCCAAAATATGTGTAAGCTTTCAATACGTATGGTCATCGAGCTGAGATATAAGAGTAATGACACGACAGGACTATAATATTATTAAAATATTATTAAACACTATGCGCTTAAACGTTTGACAGTATCAACCTAAATTATATTATTATGTAAGATACTAATAATTTAGATAACTTATCAAGTCATATTTGTGTATATTTATAAGTAGGTATAAGGCAGGTTAAATGTGTGTATACTCTTATAAGTAGACTGCGTAATGTGTAGGTACAGTGTTTATCTCGGGCAAGCAGAATATATTGCATTGGTCATTCGTAGGTATACACAATACTGCAGGTACATATTATATATTATAACACACATGTTATGAGTTATTTAACGACACGCGTTGCAGCTTCATCGGGACGGAGAAGAGATTAAAAAAATAACAACCGTCGGGTAGTAAAACCGAAAAATAAAAAACCGGAAAGCTAACATCACTCGTCGTGTATGCACAATTTTATATACGTACTGAGTAAACCGTTTAACCACAAAAATAATTTATTATTCGGTTTCGATATTTTTGTGATTTCGAAAAATAATATTAAGTTCTAATACCCACACGTCAAAGTTAATTAATAATTATTTTTATTACTATCGGTGAGCTTATAATTTTTTTCAACTGGAAACTTGTACAATTATTTGAATTCCGGATGGGTAGCATTGTATATGTTGGATTGTATTTTCACATCCATTGGTGTGTTCCAAAATGTATGTAGACAGAATATATATTTTACTTAACACTCTATAGGGCGTTAATTAAAGTTGGCTCCCGCCGAGATTATCCGATCAAAAATGTGCCAATATTTTGCAAATTACCTTAGGTTTATTGCTCAATTAGAGTTGGCGAATGTGTCGTTAAAATCTATTTCTAGAGGCTAATTTTGCTTCGACTTTATCCAATCGATTTGAAAATGCAGTGCCAATATTTTGCAAATCAATATGTAGGTATATTTGATTTCGATTTATTTGAACAAAAAAAAATATTTATCTGCATTAAAAAAAAAAAAAAAATGAACCAATACAATGCCAATTATTTTTTGTCCGAGCCGATTAGGTTTAGTTTGGCGGCAGTTTTGGTCCAAAACGAATCCCCGTGCACTCACTATACGACCGAATTTTATGTCCGCCGCAAACGAAATTGTTGGCGGGATCGAATACAGTACAAACGGTACCAAGATATATACATAACAAACATCGAGCTTGATTATTATGTTTCTTATATTTTATATTTTAATATATTATATTATTATGTTTTACGGTCGACCGCGATATAATTAGGCCGCATGTACTCTCATTTTCCGCACGACTAAGTAGACGATTCGCGTGTAAGTATATTATTATTATTATTATGCTCTCATATAACAACAATAATAATAGCAATATGTTATTGTTATACGTAATACGTACATGTGTAGTAGTATAATGTATAAAATATTTATTGCGAGTGCGTTGTTATAGGTACCTATGCGGTACCAATTATAGGATTTATACGCATCGTTCCGAGTCGGCGTGTGCAGACCAAAAACGGTTGTTAAGAAAAAAAAAGTCAACTCGAATACCACGATTAGTATACCTACATACAACTATGTACTATGCGTCTATATTGTGTGATATGTACAGGATGATTCACCAAGTAAACTCATCCCTATTTTTTTCTCTTAATTATTGCGCATTTATTAAAATTCTCAATTAATTTAATTACAATTTTAGAATTAATTGATTTTCAATTAAGCGGGTGGGAGGTTGTTCTAAGTCATAATCATGGTTGGGATTTTATACTACTTATAATTGAAGCAAAAATACATGCAATAAAAACCACAAACTATAGACAAATTGGAATTTCAAAAGTACAAGTCAAGACCCGACAAAGAATCACTACAACATGTTCAGCCGAAAACACCACTATAGTATTCTACTTTAGTCGAGTATTCGACTGTATTTATATGTGTACTATAATATACCCAATTCTTTAAACTTTTAACACTCGTTCGTTAATAATTACAGCCGTAAATGACAAAAAAAGAAGCCATCAAAATCGGAAAATAACAAAAGTTTAAAATCAAAACCTGCAAGTGCATAACACAAAATGATGCGTTAGTGCGTTTGTATAGTTGATTTATTTTACTTAATCTATGTTTAATTTTAAAATTGGACAATAATAAATAATAATCAAACACACGTTTATTATAATCAATTTTAATTAAAAAAATGGGTTAAAATGCAAAAGTATCTCAACAAACACAGAAATAGCACTAAAATCTAATAAATCTCAAAATTTTCAAAGTAAAATCTTTAGTTCCATGTTACTGAATTGTGAAAGAAATTTAAGCTTACTCTGATATCTCTAAGTATTTTATAAGAAATGTGCAAATGCCAACGCTTATCTAATACTTTTAAATGATTATATGTGGTGCTAGTACCAAAGACACATATAAAGGGATTTATGGGATTTATGGGATAATATATTAATATGTGACTATGTGAGGGGGAATAATCAATAAGCTACCCCCTTGGTACGTGACTGAAGATATTTACATATATTTCCAAATATCTACTAAAATTATTTTGACATTTTTGAGATAGTGTCCTTAGGAGATATTTTTCAATTGAAAACCTCTCTTTTTTACTGTTAATTTTTAGGCGTATGATTTTTTTGACAATGCCGATTTAGGTACTTAAAACAAAATTTCATCGATGAGTATATATATCATTTTATCGGTTTTTTGTTAATTCAACGTTGTGTACTAAATATGCCCATGGCTGCGTTGGTTGGAAATTCAAAGTAAGTAATTTATATCAATCTATGAACATCTTATAATAATTTTTACGAATATTGTTCGAGTATATATTCTAAGTACAAGGTACACGAACTACGCAGTTACTATGTATTACATACATTTTATATTTGAAGTTAAACCATTATTAAGGATTTTTATTCGTGATACTTTAATTTAATAACTCAGGAACTGATTGCTAATGTATTATGTTGATTAGGGTGGCCCTTATATAGTAGGGGGTAAGGAAAGTTAAATATTTTTGATTTCTCACCCACCCAATTTTTTCATTATCATACGAAAGTTATGTGGGTAAACTTTGGGGATGATTAATAACCCCTTTCAGGTGCCGCAAGAGGGTTGAATATTCATAAAATAGGGTAGTTTTAGTGTTATTTTGATTTAATTCATTATATATTGCATTTAGTATAAAATTATATAGAACCTAAATTGTAGATTCAAGTATTCTCTATAAAAAACGTTCCGACAAAATTTCTCGTAAATCTATTAATTTCTGTGAAAAACTTAATCTTAAAAAAGAAATCCGTTTATCTACACAAGTACATAAATATTGGTGTCATTAAAAATAAATAGGAAGTGGTTCAATGGAGTAATACAATGTGAAAATTAGATACTTTACATTCAAATAAAATATTTATTAATAAATTACGAACGAATTAATGTATTTTTTTTACAGTCAGGGTAATTTGTTCTATAATCATTTACAACTTGTAATAGAAATTGTTTTTGATTTTCATCTTTTGTCAGTATACTATTGTATTCTTGAATTAACTTAACGCCTCTTTCTGCAACATCATTTATGACTGATAACTCTGTTAAAATATTAATTCCTTTTTTATAGTCTTCTCTTTCTTTCCAATTATCCGGGTGGAAATCTATGAAGTCAGCTGCAATTTTAAATCTTTAAAAAAAGTTGACTGTTTCCGGTGATACAAATTCATGTAATTCTTTTTTTATAAATGTTTTTATACCCTCTTTACTCAAAACAATTTTTTTAATTGTATCATCATTGTTCTGGGTTGATTTAAGTGCTTCCACCATTTTAATTTTAATTTCGGTTGGCACCCGAAAATCAAAAAATGATAAGGCTATACTTTCCGGCGCAAGGTACCATAAGTGTCCACAAAATTTATGTGTAGCTGTTTCAGAAATAGCTGTATCTGGGTATTCGATTAATTTTTTTAAAAATATGAAGTCGTTATAAGGTGCTTCAATTGGAGCAGGGCATCTAAACCATGCTTCTACGTATATCGTAACTAGAAAAATACATATATCTCGAAATGCATTTTCTTCTCGAACATTAAGTTTAAATTGTTTTCGAAACATATATATTTTGAATGAATAAATTGCCTTTGACATCCACCTGGCATGGTGAAAAGCACCAGGATAGTGAAAAAATATACCATTTGGTGGGTTTTCACCTAAAAAAATAACAGTCAACTCTAGAAGTTCTTTGTAATCATCTCTACATTGTTTTTTTTTTAAATTTTGTAAACAGAAGTCTATAATTTGAGACTTTTTTGTTTCAACTGTAGATTTTACAACTGCATCATTTATTCCAATTTCATACTTTTTTAAGTCAATTTCGGGCCAGGCTTGTTGGAATTTTTTAAAAATAGGAACATCAGGACCAATAGTATTTATTTTTAATTTAATTTCAAAAACACTTCTTAGCACTAATTCGTATATATGTCGCCTACAAGGTAAATATAAAAGATTTCGTCCTATCAGTTGTTCCAATATAATACAGGCACTATTTAACCGACCCGTGTTTGATGCCGTCGTATCACAACATAAAGCTTGTACTTTATTTGTTACACCCCAATCATTTATAATATCAAATATTGCATTTGCTTGTTGTTCTCCAGTACCACTTTTGAGCTTTGGCACACCAAGTAATTGAGTTATTCCCTCAAACGAAACAATTACAGGTAACCTATCTACTTTTGATTTTCCATATGTAATATCTGGTAGAAGTTTTCCATCCCAGTGTAAGACAAGAGACTCTTTTTCTAGCAAATTAAATTTTTTTTGAAGTTCAATCGTTTTATTTTCTCGAAACCTTATTCGATCACGTTGAATTGTTGATCGATTAATTATTAATTTAGAAACATCATTACCTAGGGCTTCAGCAGTTGATATTATTATGTGAACAGCATCGCGATCACTCAACTTACATTTATCTAATGCAGCGAGTAGTTTAGGAGTCATAAAATCTCTTGATCCTCTCTGTTTCTTACTACATGATGGACTTGGTGGACTTGGCGTTATGTATTCTTCTTCAATATCAACCTCTTCTTCAGTTGAACTGCAATCTATTTGTACGGTGTGATCTAAACAAATTAAATTTAAATATACTTTTAATTAGTAAAAAATACTAAATAGTACTTTATAATATGTTATTTAAATTGTAAATTCATCAAAATTACTTACCTATTTGTTCAATTTCTATTTTCGCTTTTTTTCGACGTTGTTCGGATTTATGTAAATTGACAAAGGCCCTATTTTCTTTTTTTGCCAAATTTCTATCAGTTCCCAACATGCATCCCGGTCTTCCCTTTTGTCTTTGCATTAGTAAAAAATTTTTATCTTCCTCAATTTTCATCATATTTAATGCATTTGAATGAGATACATCAAATAGGTCATTTAATTTTTCCTTGAACTCATTGACATTTTTAGTATTTTTTTCTGATGCTCTTTTAGCCGATTTTTGTAACTCTCGTAAGTTTTGATATAATTTTTCCAATTTTAAAATACAATGCTGTTCATCTCGAACTGGTATTCTCGCTTTTTGCCAAAATAATACTATTTCTTTAAATACCAATCTTGCACTTTCCCGCAAATTCAATTTTACATGTCTCAAATTATAAAATAGCACACTCAAAACTTGTTTGATAGATGGTAACTTACTGCCAACAATTTGGTTGTTCACATTTCCAACTAAATATACTTCATCATGCGTACGTAAAACAACATTTGATGACGATGAAGCCATTTTATAATAAATATTCAATATTAATTTATAGAACATGCATTTTTTTCAAAATATTATTCGTAAATAAAATAATTTAAAGCATAAATGATATACGGTATCGCGATTTATGAACATTGAACAATGAACAGTACCTACACAAACAGACGACAATGATGCACGAAGTGACAGTGTGTAATAACTGAATAAGAAAAGCTCGATAAGAAATGTACAAATATAGATAAGATATAATTTAACCTTTGAGCGGGCGCGCGAACCGTTTTTACACCGCACATTTGAAGAAAATGTCATCCATTTCGTTAAAAGTGTCATGCAGTGAACCTATCCATTAGGTAGGTATTCTTTAATTTCTTATCTAGTCGTAAGATAACGCAGTTATTAGACACGTTTCGTTACACTCTCGTAACAGAGATATATTAAAACCGAGTAGGGGACAGTCCTCCGAAAAATGATAAGGACAGGACATATATATCTGTAAAATTAGTTTTAGTACATAAGTTTTAAACAATTTTATTTTATTTCATCTTTGAAGATTTGTAAGTATCGTAAAAGCAATCATATAGAGAATAAATGGAAAATGTCGTTTTTTTTTTTTTTTCAGAAAAAGGTAATAATTTTTATTTTATTCTAATTTTTACAGAAAATAATAGATTTACGAGAAACTTTGTTTGAACGTTTTTTATAGAGAGTACCTGAATCTACAATTTAGGTCCNGAGAGAGAGAGAGAGAGAGAGAGAGAGAGAGAGAGTGAGTGTGAGAAAGAGTGGGCGACGGAGAGAAAAATACTTTAATAATAATAAAATCTTTATTGTAGTTGGAAAACGATTTTCGCCGAAATGTTATTGTTATCGAACATTAATGATGAAAAAATTAAATAACGCGTTTTTACGGGTGCATACACCGGTATACCTGATCGGTATAGTCGGTACATACCTATACATAGAAAACGATATTATAACGCGGTCGCGACATACAGCAAAATTACAACATTTAGAGGTAGGTACCTATATATACAAACACAATTATAATAAAAACAATAATATAATGTGTAATAAATTATAATATTACGTTCTGTACGCCACTCGCGTTTGCAGCCGATCGTTCAGCCGCCGCCACGACGGCGATGACGACGACGACGACGACGACGACGGTTCGAATGACATTTTAATTATGAAAACCGTCAGCGAGGGCGGCGGCGTGTTGCACTGGCACTCCGCGAGAGACGCGTCAAAATAAACGCGTTTCGTCGGTCGCGATAAATCAACGGGGCAACCCCAATTTGCGGCGAGCAGTGACAGCCGGTCGTCTATATATATATGTATTTAGTTCTCCCGCTCACTCGGCCTCCACTGCCGCCACGACTCTGTCTCTATTTTAATAATAATGTAAGTAATATTATTAATATCGCGTGTCGTGTGTATTATATTCGTGGTGTGGGTGGGTATATTGGCGTGCGAGTGAGACGAGAAAAAATATTTTCGGGCCACTCGAAATCGCAACGCGCGTCTCGGTTGCATCTCGTTATGTACTGTTGTAACCCAGAGTTGAACCGGTGAATATTACGTCCAAATCCCTGAGGTTTGACCTATTATCTCGCATTGCAGACTGCAGCTGTAGACGACACCACAAGGAGTTTGGCATACAAATATTATTATTTAAACTTTTCAAAAATTTGGTTAAATTTGGTTTGCAACATAAATTATTCATTTTAAAGCTTTAAATTTTTTTTTCGTACCTATACTAGTTAATCGTCCGCATAAAAATAAAATATTGTAAATGTTGTCAAAATCGTAATTATTTCTAATGCTTACAAAACAGTTTATTGTGACTAAGTTTACTTGATATTTTTATACCACAATTTAACGGGAAAGCGCTTGTATTCAACTTTAAATGTTGTTTACACAGAAATAAATATTTATTTCAACATAAATTGAAAACAAAAAGAAAAATCTTGCTTTTGCAACTTGTTATTATAAAATATATTATACTTACTGATAAATAGAAGATTATATTATTGGAAGGAAAACATATAACACCTTTTACAAGAATGTCCGCCCTCGCAGCCCGTATATAGGTCATGGTTTGGTTAGAAGAAACCACGAAGGGCGTATTTATGATTTATTATATTATTATTCGTTTGGTAAATAAAAATAATAATACAACGTTTATGTGCAATGAAATGAAATGAATATTTTTAATTCAAGACATCGTCACTGCAATGATTTTTGCTGACAAAATAATGTTTGTACACGGCTAATTATGATTTATATTTATACTTTTTATACTTTCAGAGGTATATACTATACCCATAGGTTGCGGGTGAATTATGTTATCCGCTCAACCTATTATTTTTTATATTTTAATAATAAATATTTTTTTGTAAAATTATCTCGACTTCAGTTATTGTAAGTATATTGTTCAGATATCGTTTGTCTAGAGTCTAGACTATATAATTCATAGGAGTGCATAAGATAATATAGTGGGCGTATTCTTTCCGCAGAAATTCGCCAAGTCACGTTTTCTAAGCTCTACCATAATATGGTATATAGGTAGGTATACAGGAAAATATTATAGACGCATTGCTAGCGGTTTTTGAAGCATGATTTAATATCAACCAACGTCACAGTTTAATAATATTTGTGCCGTTCATATAATATTGCATAATGTACCTATATTTTTTTTCTTATTATAATTATTAGGGGAAACCCAAGGCAACATAGGCCATTGGGTGTGGGGTGGTATGTATGGTAGAGTGTTATTTTTGTATATTTTTAGTAGGTTTTTGAATTAGTAGTGTTTTACCAAGTGGTATTATACTATATGCGTGCTATGTCTTGTCGGTAAAAACCCGGGTGGGCACCCATCCGNGACGACGACGACGACGACGACGGTTCGAATGACATTTTAATTATGAAAACCGTCAGCGAGGGCGGCGGCGTGTTGCACTGGCACTCCGCGAGAGACGCGTCAAAATAAACGCGTTTCGTCGGTCGCGATAAATCAACGGGGCAACCCCAATTTGCGGCGAGCAGTGACAGCCGGTCGTCTATATATATATGTATTTAGTTCTCCCGCTCACTCGGCCTCCACTGCCGCCACGACTCTGTCTCTATTTTAATAATAATGTAAGTAATATTATTAATATCGCGTGTCGTGTGTATTATATTCGTGGTGTGGGTGGGTATATTGGCGTGCGAGTGAGACGAGAAAAAATATTTTCGGGCCACTCGAAATCGCAACGCGCGTCTCGGTTGCATCTCGTTATGTACTGTTGTAACCCAGAGTTGAACCGGTGAATATTACGTCCAAATCCCTGAGGTTTGACCTATTATCTCGCATTGCAGACTGCAGCTGTAGACGACACCACAAGGAGTTTGGCATACAAATATTATTATTTAAACTTATCAAAAATTTGGTTAAATTTGGTTTGCAACATAAATTATTCATTTTAAAGCTTTAAATTTTTTTTTCGTACCTATACTAGTTAATCGTCCGCATAAAAATAAAATATTGTAAATGTTGTCAAAATCGTAATTATTTCTAATGCTTACAAAACAGTTTATTGTGACTAAGTTTACTTGATATTTTTATACCACAATTTAACGGGAAAGCGCTTGTATTCAACTTTAAATGTTGTTTACACAGAAATAAATATTTATTTCAACATAAATTGAAAACAAAAAGAAAAATCTTGCTTTTGCAACTTGTTATTATAAAATATATTATACTTACTGATAAATAGAAGATTATATTATTGGAAGGAAAACATATAACACCTTTTACAAGAATGTCCGCCCTCGCAGCCCGTATATAGGTCATGGTTTGGTTAGAAGAAACCACGAAGGGCGTATTTATGATTTATTATAAATTGTTATAAATAGTTTAAAGTTCGCCTTTAGTGTATATACTTACCTATATACATGGTGATATAATTCTTCATCTCGTTTCATTAATTCATTAACGTTTTTTAGAGACATTTTTTTGTATGTATTGGTAATTTTAAGAACAAAGTTTGAAGTACAAAACAACATTTTTGAAAAAAAAGTTTTCATATTTTATATTTGTTTTTATTTTTTCAATCACAAAATACATTTTTAATATTTCATATTTCTATAAGCAGAATATTTTTCTGAAATCTTCAATAAAACTTATAAAATAATATTATGATTTAAGATCATGTAGAATAAATACTTCCAAAATCGTTTAGACTTTTCGTTAAAATGAGTGTTTACTTTAAAATTGAATCATACTGTATAATATATAGTATATAAATTATACATTATATATTCATATTTTATAACACCGCCTACTGTACCCCAAAAATTGATATTAAGAGCTCGCCACCGTGATAATATTGCGAAGACGGTAGGAAGATTAAAATAAATTAAATGTCGACAAACAACTGCGAATATAATCTATAGGTTCGTTATTAATAATAATATAATAATTGAGTATAAAAGTATAACTACAAGTGTATATATTATATGTTTATTGAATAAATATTATATTGGTACAATTATTGTACAAAGAAACTGTCGCTAGACATCCGGTTATTGTGCGGATATCGCGAATTTCGTTTGGTAAATAAAAATAATAATACAACGTTTATGTGCAATGAAATGAAATGAATATTTTTAATTCAAGACATCGTCACTGCAATGATTTTTGCTGACAAAATAATGTTTGTACACGGCTAATTATGATTTATATTTATACTTTTTATACTTTCAGAGGTATATACTATACCCATAGGTTGCGGGTGAATTATGTTATCCGCTCAACCTATTATTTTTTATATTTTAATAATAAATATTTTTTTGTAAAATTATCTCGACTTCAGTTATTGTAAGTATATTGTTCAGATATCGTTTGTCTAGAGTCTAGACTATATAATTCATAGGAGTGCATAAGATAATATAGTGGGCGTATTCTTTCCGCAGAAATTCGCCAAGTCACGTTTTCTAAGCTCTACCATAATATGGTATATAGGTAGGTATACAGGAAAATATTATAGACGCATTGCTAGCGGTTTTTGAAGCATGATTTAATATCAACCAACGTCACAGTTTAATAATATTTGTGCCGTTCATATAATATTGCATAATGTACCTATATTTTTTTTCTTATTATAATTATTAGGGGAAACCCAAGGCAACATAGGCCATTGGGTGTGGTGTGGTATGTATGGTAGAGTGTTATTTTTGTATATTTTTAGTAGGTTTTTGAATTAGTAGTGTTTTACCAAGTGGTATTATACTATATGCGTGCTATGTCTTGTCGGTAAAAACCCGGGTGGGCACCCATCCGGGAGCTAGCGACGCCGGGCGCAGCGTAACTTCAGTGTATCTTATACGTGATTGCGGTCAGCCACTGCGCCACACCATGGCCCAATAATGTATATATTATTGTAAATCTACGGTACAAAACATGATATTTCGAAGGTAAAATAATGTCTCCGCGTGTGCCTATATAGATTTTAATAATAATAATAACATCCCAACCCGTCGCACGTGCAATAGGCAATTATTATTATTATTTATACGATAGCCGTTCTATAATATCGACAAATCGATTATCGGCGTCCATCATTATCTATCAGTCGCGTCCCACACACACACACACACATATATCTATACATACTATACATTTTCAATCGACGCCTTACGTTGTACCTATATATATATATAAATTGACGCGTATGGTATAAACTTGAGCACCTGTGTACCTAATAGCATAATACGCGTGCTGTTGTATTATATACCTACACAGGGTGATTCGTTTAACAGCGAACACTCATTTTATCCATAAGTATTAGGTATAACGTTTTTGGAAAACGTATATGTTATACAGTAAGTATTTCCCCAACCATAATTTTACGTCATGCGTTTATATCGTTATAAATTATAATTGTTCATGTTTTTTACTTACGACCCCGCACTCCAGCAGCAGCCGGAAGACTCCGAAAACTCCCACGACGACAAATAATTACGCTCACAAAACCAATTTTTTATTTTTCATTTTTTCATATATTCATATATTTTATAAACTCTCTATATCTATTGTCCACTATTCAATAAAGTCAATACTTTTTATACTATAACAATAAAATTTACAATATTATATACATATTATATACTTTTATACTTTAATGTAAACAATATGTTATCAAACTAGCTATATAACGTCATGTTATTGTTAACTTTATACTTATATTTACGTCAATTTTATATAGAAACATTTTGATCATAATTTAAAAAAAAAATTAAGGTTTTTACTTTTCTGAATGACAGCGGTATAGTAGTGTTTAAAGTTTAGACGAGCGTAGTAGGTGGCACTGGAAAATATACCCCGAAATAAAAAGAAATTACAGTTAAATACTTAGCCGGTCTAAAATCGTTGAAAATTCAATTTTAACAAAAATATTCTGCTTCTAACTTCTAAGTATAAAATAAAAATGTACGTTATTGTCATTTAAAAAAATTTTAATGCTAACTATAAAAAAAATTGTTTCTTAATGAATTCAAACCACGTGCGAAAAAAATATTCTTCGTAGATATACTTTTCGGAATAATTTGTGTTCATAATATTATTATACATACCTATATACGCGCGACTAAAAGAATCAACTGGTAGGTACACGTTTATTTTCAATTTTCATTTATAATGGTATATATATATATAGGTATTATATAGGTACGGTGAAATTCGATGTCGGCTCAGTAAGATTTTAGGAGCACGACTTTTGGGTGCTGGGGGGGGGGGTGTAACCGGAACAGAAACGTTTATATAACATTATATTTTATACCGGCGACGAATGGAGCAGGTCTTTGGCTTTTATAATACAGATACGCATTGGTATAAACTACACAAAATCGTATATGCAATAATAATGTGTATATATAATGACGGGGTGGGTATTAAAAAGTACGACCAGTTATTATATACTGTATTATACCTATTATATATACATAATATATGTATACACAATAAACGGCGGTGTAATTATTTGAATTGGTTTCGACGAGTCGGCGGCGTGTACCCATACAAAATAATACATTATAACAACAGAAAAAAAAAATGATAATAATAATAATGATAATGATAATAAACGAATATGTGTACCTACTGCAATTATTATAAATGTACATAATAATATTGTATTATATAGCGCGGGAGTCGTGAAATTCGTATGGATATTATATACTTATTATTAATTTCATACAGGACGAAGCGCACGAATTTTATACCTAGGTATATGTTATATCTAGGCAGGTGTGGTAATCGCGCGCGTATTACTTCGGCGCAAAATGTTTTACCGATCACGGAATGTTAAAGGCAATAATATTTAACCTGTATATAGGTAGGTACTGGAAATATTCGAAAATAGGTTTTGGCAGAATTACATATAAATACCGTTTGTAATAAAATTAGTTTCGCTTAATGTGATATATTCGTGATGTTCGCTGGATTATAGAATGCACCGTTTATTGAAATAAAAAAAAAATGGACCCAAAGCAAATCATTTTATGAACGTTAAATTATATAACACGTTAAGTTATATAAAATTGTATTCCTAATATAATGCTATTAGACAAATGAGTCAACTAAATTATATTATATTATTATATTATTTATATGTATTTAGCATACATTTATTCATACATATTTTGTAAATAGCTGGGTAAATTATAAATGAAAAATAACTGAAAAATATATACTATATAGTAAGGTTACTATTTAACTATCAGGTAATTGGTAATTATATGACGAAATGGGGACGACAGACAAGATTACTAAGCTTAATAATTAAAAGTCAAATATTAAACATTAAATATCACTGACACGAAGCATCCGAATTGTATTATATTATTTTTAACTTCATGTACACACTTAGGTATGGCCTATAGGCACAGAAACTCTAGTTGTATTTGAATTTGATACAAAGTAATTTTATTAGTATATAATAATTATAGGTAATATAAACATTAAACATGCTGATGAAAACCAGTAGATCAAACTTTTTTAGATTTCTATGAGTATAAATACTAACAAATAACAGTTGACTGATAATCGAACTTATGTGGTGAGAACGATTGGTGAAGTTACAAACACTTTTTGGGAATAACTTTCAATGCATAATTAATAATAATAACAATAATTTACGCATTACGTAACCGTTTGCGCGTTTAAAAGTTTGCAGGCCGCACTTCACATTAAAATAGTTTAAGAGCAACAATTATTTTTGATTACGGACAGTTAAATGCGTTACGTGCGTGAAAAATTGAAAATGTTTCCTATTATTGAGACGGCTACTAAAATAAAATGAGTGGGTTAATGCGATCATGTTTTATGCTTTTCGCCGGGAAACCGAAAACAAAATATTTAATTTTACATTTACGGACGGACGGACTCAATACATTTTGAAGTAGGCGTACAATTAATTTTTTAAATCTAGTAATAAAATAGAGTTTCTTAAAATGTAGGTAGGTACACTACACAGTTTTTAGGATAACATTTTGATTGAATCTTAATTCGAACGTATTTTAATAAATGGAAATAATAGTATACGCTCTTAGTCACCACGACATGCTGAGTGAATATTTTACAGGCTATCGGGATGACGACGCCTCCAATGTAAAACTCTGAAATTATTTAACTATGCGATAGGTTACTAAGAAAAATGTCTGTGCACAAATTATATAAAATACGTAGAGACAAATAAACTCGATTCAAGGTAGTGTAACGATGTAATAATATAATATCACTTAGTCTTGTAGACGATAGGTAGGTACTATTTAAAAGTGTAAAGTATTCAAGTACAGATACAGGTACTATTTCTATTGAAAATTATTTAAAATACGTAATTGAATGCTCAGTAAAGAAGCATTAGGTACGAATCCAGATGCTTAAAAAAAGGATTAAATATATGTATATATTTTAAATAGTTAGTTTTGACATTTAGATAAAGGTAATCAAATATAAAACATTATAATATATATAAATTTATTTAATATTATTTGTAGATACTTATAGTTATTTTATATTTTTTTTTTACCTTGAAATCAATTTTAAACGGAGTTTCATGCCACAATCTTGTTATGGGTACGTTCATTTTGCTGAGAACATTATAGTATTATATTTTATCGTTTATGGTGTAACTGTTAATACTTTAATCATCTGTTTCTTTATTTGAAAGTTTGGTTGAGTATATAAGTTACACATAAAAATTATAATTCGAACGTGGGAAAGAGCGTTAGAAGTAAGAAATGATTATATCATGTATTTTAAATTTTATTATAAGATAGAGATGTCATAATATTATATAGGTTCATAATTTTAGTAATTATAGTAAGCTTCAATTTATACCGGTACTTGGGACTAAATGGACGGTTTGTGCCTCTAAAGATGATTAGCTGTTAATATACCTTGATTTTAAATACGCAGGTATATTTTGAGAAAGTAGATATCATCTTAGATGTCCTTACTCCTAGTAATATTTTTTTAGAATTTAAGTATGTAGATATTTGAATACCCAAAAAGTATTTGAATGCTCTTGCTTGAGTACTGCCTTTACTAGAGTAAGTACTTTACAATACTAAATGTTTCCGTCAACCGTTAAGTACCACCTAACCGATTCGTAGCGCAGAGTATAACGACATGGTGTTTACCGTATTTAGATGAACCTGCACTCTTTTTTATTATTTATCAATACAATAGTGATGATAAAGGGAAAACGATTTCGCAAGCAGAGAACACGGCGGAGTAGATACCTATATACAGGACACAGCAGATACACTATATGTTGTAGTAATATTCGTATAAAATAATACAGCACAGTATATGAAACGAAATTAAGAGGAAAAATATTTTCAGCTCCCACCGTTGGCTAGTCAGGCGTCACGTCGTCGCCACGTAAAATCGCTCGGCGACCGACATTAATGATATATATATATTATGCATAAGTCTATAATAGTATGAAGACAATAACAATAAATAATAATAGTGGAAAATTCGAGTGTGTACAGGATGATCGTTTTATTGTACAATTTTGGTCGAAAACGGTGTTTTTGGACATTTTCGTCAAGAAAACATTTATACCATCACGGTAAAAAACGCTGCAGAAACAATAGCTCTGTGCGTGGGAGATCATTTTAAGCATTACAATTTCTCTGGCGACGTATTTAATACGCACAGTAGTTACCTTTTACTAGGCCTGCAGGCCACCGGGAGTACCGATTATATTCTTTTGAGCATCGTAATATTATAGTATAGACATGAAGAAGTATTCTATGATGTCGTTTTGGCTAATTAAAATTGTTTATTTTTCAGACATGCGTATTTATATACATCGAGAATTCGTGCTGCTAAACATTTAAAAAACGGCAATAGTAGTTCAAGCAAGCCTGCGTTATTTAAGCATTTAAGTTCAAATTTCTATTATTGATGGCCAACGAAAAGATTTCGAATATCGAAAACATTAAAATTATCTTGAATATACTATGTATTATCACGATCCCGTATCGAAGAATATCGACTTGATAAGCTGTTCGAAATAAATAAAATCGTTCACTGAATGTGTGGAGAATCAATCAACGCGGTTATCAACAAAACTACTGGGAAATAGTGGTGAAGAAATAGTCTATCCGTGATCATCCATTATGCAAAAAAAATTATTTTTTCCACATAGTGTAAAAATCAAAAAAATATGAAAAAAACTAAAAGAATTGTATTTCCAAAGTAAATAGTCCAATGCAAACACGACATGTGTCTGCATTATTGTCGCATCTATAACGACTATACTCCATAACAATGGATTTTAGGATATTGGAAGTAATTTTTTTTTAGGGCGCCTCAAAAATACTGGATATCACACACAAATTAGTTGTATATTTTCCACATTGAAAAAAAAGCTGTAATTAGGAGTTTGGACACACGAATTTTTTAAAACTGTTGGACACTAGTTTATAAATTATGTGCTCAAGAAATAATCTTCCAGTGGTACACATATAACTGCAAAACTGTTTCAGTCATAAGTGCGAGTTATCTAGTTTTATTATAGCCCAGTAATTTATTGTACTCAGTTCCAGCCACCTCACAACTTTTATTTTTTATTTTCGGTTATTTTGGGTCTACCTTCTGAAAACTGGACTTTTTAGTGTCCCATACTCGTAGATTCCACAGGGGACAGCGGGAAAGAGGTACGAAAAACTGGACGTATGGTCATTGATCACCCTATTGTACATAGTAATATATAGATTTTAAATTAGTATTATGTAACACATATCTTTGTTTTGTAGATTGTGCATTTTTATTTTATGGAATTTTAATTTAACTCTAAGTTTGTGATATTTGTATGTTTCAATTTGTATTGGTTTTAATAAATTTGTTCTGTATATCTCTATTTTTTATTTTTATTACTGATCTGAAAATATACTCGGACAAGGGCCATATGTTAAGTATGCTGAATTATAATATGTTAGTTGAAATCATGTTTGTATGGTGATGAAAAGCGCCGTTTGTTCAGCCCACCGGTATTAAAAATCTAGCTGAGACTCGCCATCATCTGCTCCGCGAGCGCACCATTGTGGCTACCACTAGCTGTGTCATAGGCATAGCTAGAATAAAAACATTAGCTTAGTAATTATTTAAACCAAAGAAAAAGTTGGTTTTCATTTAAAAAAAAAAACAAATGAAGTTGGCATCGCCACGGTACACTCCGTAAACGGTACAACAAATCAAAGCATTTGCCAAATCTGAGAAACAGTCTTGCCGCATGTTCGTTCTTATGGCCACTTCCGTGACTCATTCGACAAAACATTTTTCGCGACTCTTCATCCAATATTATATTATATTTGGAGGGCCAAGCATGCTTGGTATTGCGCACAATATGTTTACTGTTATAAACGCATACAAGTATATGTATATACCTACCTATAAATTCGTTATGTGCGTACTTGCAATTTTCAAAACGACGAAGAATTATAAAACGCGTTTGACAGCGGAGAAAACGAGCGGGCGTGTCTGCAGCGCCAAAGAAATCGGGCCGCGTGCGTTTTGGGGCGCACAAAAAGACATGAATAGGTACAAAACATTATTATTATTATCACTGCCGTTGTATTGTTACCTGTAAGTGTACAAGCGTACCTGTATTGTTATTGTGTCGTGTCGTCTCGCGTAAGCTGCAGCGAACGGGTTTTCGCGTCCACCCGCGGTGGGATTTTCCACGGTTTTCCCCTGTACGCATACAAATACCATACTATAATGGGTACCGTAACCGCGGTACATAATGCACACTGGGAAAATCGACGCCGTCGCCGCCGCCGTCGCCGCCGCCGCCGCCGCCGCCGCCGCCGTTACAGACGCGGTTCGTTATGTGGCGCCAAGGAAGTGATAATAATAGACGGCGCAGACGTATACCGACTTGCGTGTATATATTTATATACCTCTTTCTCTATGATATATATATATAATATATGTATATATATTATGTATACACATGCACATAAGTATCTATATATTCTTATTGTGTACCGCAATCGGCCGCGGTCCACCGTATATACACTACAATATACACTGACAAATAATAATATTATACGCATTCATACAGGGTGAACCGTTTGAGTGCAGAGTTGCTCCAGTTTTCTCATCCGATTTCCGTGGTTTAGAATATCAGAAATGTTTAAATACAACGTTAATCAACTGGAATAATAATTTTTGTTTGTGTTTCTGTTACTTTTAATCACTCGACTCTGCTCATACAAACTTTGATTTAGTTCACCATAATTCAACCTAAAATCGTTGCTTTACAACAAGCTAGAAATAGAATTCACTTCGCTACCCATTGTATCCGTTATTTGGTATATTTAATGTACCTATAGAATACATTCATCAAAATGTTGGACGAACGCATTTCTGCAGCAGCGCCTTATATTATGATAGCTAATATTGCCCTATTATAGAAAGCCAGCTGTATGCCATCGTATTGAGGGTTTTTAAAATCATTTTGAAAAAACGGAGAAAACAATACTGTTGCAGTCAAAATAGATCATCCTGTATAATGTATGGAGAGATTATATACCACCTGTACGGTTTGCAGAGCATTATAAGTGTATGGTGTCTCGTGTATATATATGTGTGTCGACCGTGGACAATGACGCGCGTGATGTGGTTCGCCAAATATATACAATATGTACTAGTATATAGGTATAGGTATGTAATAAAAATAAAAGCCGATAACAATATACTTATAATATTATACTATAATATAATATTTAGCCACTAGTGGAAATGTGTGGCAACAACGGGAAAATTCGCAACGTCCCGGAGCGCCATTATAATATACACAAAAACATATATACATAATAATATATAAAATATAATGTGTTACGGTCAAACACGATAATTAGGAAATTACGTCATTGACCGGGGAATGTCGTAAATGTCTCAAAATCAGCTAAATAT
This sequence comes from Myzus persicae, assembly GCF_001856785.1. Classification (NCBI taxonomy): domain Eukaryota; kingdom Metazoa; phylum Arthropoda; class Insecta; order Hemiptera; family Aphididae; genus Myzus; species Myzus persicae. The sequence goes on along the minus strand of NW_019101783.1, from coordinate 1,138,459 downwards.
GCTGTAGGGAAACGTAGTTACAAACCAAGCATTTTGTGCTAGAATTTTTGTCTTTTATATCCGCTCCAAATTCCTAAGATTATAGTGGTCAAAAACTCGTCAGCGCCATTTTAATAAAAAAAGAAAACTAAGAACTCTAAAGCACCTCAATTTTTCAGTTAGTCTTATGATCACACGAACTACTGCACAACGATCTACTTAATAATACGCATTAAAACAATATTGTATTATTCATTGTACTTTCAAAATGAAATATTTATTTTAAATAGATTATTATTATTAATCGAACACGTTACAACTCCGCGCGTACGTTGGTGTGAATTTTGACACCAACAATGATTCCCATCAATAGGAACATATAAAAACTTTGTGTACGTGAAACGCGGTTAACCTGTTATTTATAGAAACAAATATTTTTTTAATTGTTCTTTGGAATCTAAAATTTCCAAAAAAAATCTCCAAAAACCCAATGCAATTATAATGTGAAGAATACAATTAATTTGACTATCGCTGCTTTTGAGTCCAAACGGGATTTATAATTAGGTGTTGCAATGTGCAAAAGTACCTATGTGAAAAAGTCATAAATATATCCTATCCCAAATTCCTAACAAATGTGAAATGTTAAATGGCTAGTTCAACTCTTCATTGTCAACAAAATGACCGGGCTATGCATATATACGCTCGATTTCAACATCATCCAATTTTCGAAAATATATTTTTTTACCAATGACAAAATTTCATACAATAACGTCTTAGAACATAAAATAGCTCTTATATACCATATGCACAGGCGAAATATGATATATTTATATGTATTAGGTACATTCTCTAGAGTTTAATTATTATTTTCCAATAATTTTTACTAGGTATCGTATAATATTTATTTTCTTTATTTTAGCTGCTGTAGTATGGGCGTATAGTGTATTAGGTGTATCGTATATACTCAAGTATTATATTAATTATTAAAAGTTTACGATGTATTATATTAACACGGTAAACATGTGAAAACTTAAAGGCTTATAACTTTTTCATGCAAATAAGGCTACCTGTTGACAAGTTAGTCAAGATTTCTCTTCGTATTCGAAATCGAACAGCTGGAAGTACCTATTCAAAATTACTGTTAAGAAACCTGCTTTTTTGCTCTCCATATGAGTAATAATTAGCTGTCCAAATATGTAATGAGTAATGATATTACGATAATACATATTATGTTCACCGCATGTATGTATACAATATAGTTCAGTATAGTAACTATAGTAATGTACATAGATGTAGCCACAAAATATTGTTGTTCTCTTACATTTTTATGGTGACTAAAATTCGGATTCATCGTCCAAACTCTAAAAACAAAATGTTATGCAAAATAAATAATTTTTCTTGGAAATGTATTTGAAGTACAAAATACTAAATAGTTAGTTTGAAATATATGAAATACATAGTAAGTATACATGAAAAGCTATTCTGTGATGTTTAAAGTTTAAAACCATTGGGCATTGGCAAATGGCAATCAGTAAAGTAGATACATATGGAACATAATAATGATATGAATAATTTAGATATTACCCTAGAGACTACCTGCAGGGCTGCAGACAGTATAAATTATAAAATATAAAACTTTTGGATGTGAAGTTACCATTACTATTGTCAATAAAATATAGCCTATGTAGAATTTATGTGAATATAGAAAATAGAAATGCATTATTAATATTACACAGTATTAAAAAAGCAATTAAAATTCTAGTTGGAAATTGGTAACTATAGTCAATAAAACATAAAAAAAAAATATTAACACTGTTTGTGCTTATTATCCTTTAAATAATAATAGTGTTTCAAAAATAACTTACTATTGCTATGGATCTCTAGATTGACAAGAGTCGGGTATAAAATGGGAGCTCGGTGGAAACAGTTTGTGTGCTTAATAATCAAAAACTGTTAAGATGATGACTATTTGTTTTCTCTCTCTGACCCACGAGAAACATACCAAATTTACGTTTAGCAGAACTAATCCTGTGTTATTATTTTTGATATTATAGTGAATTCACCTATTATCAGACTTTAAGTTAAGAACATTATCTATGTCCCTATGTTGACTATTTTATGGTATTTAAATTGTTATGTAATTTATGAATGTGTAAATTAGTACAATTTAAAAATACTTATAAATCGTGTAACAATTAAAATATCGTAAAAAACTATCGTTTAGAGATACAGGTGTGTCAGAATGTTCTTAGCTTAAAGTTTGATAACTGGTAATTACTTATTTCCACTCTTATATTAAAAGTAACAATACTGAACACAGCAAGGGTTGATTCTGCTAAACATAAATTTCCTATTTTGAGCGTGGGTCAGAGATAGAAAACAAATGGTGCTCTGACATCCTCTTAATAATTTAAAATAGGACCGACTCACATTATATAAACATATAACAATATAGCGTTTGGGGCCATCGTAGCATCCTCCGCGTCAGATCCTTCCTACACTGCATATACATCATTATATCTATTCACGACGTGTTCGTAAGGTGTATTGTGTTTTAATATAAACATATCTATAATAGGTACCACGCATCACGGTATACGTAAAAATAATTATTATTTGGCTGCGGCGTATCCTGCAGGATATAGAGGTACATACCGCTAACTATATTATTATTTCGACTCTCGGACGCAACCGTAACGAAAATAATATCATCCCGGGAACGCGCCGCGGAACGTTAGTGCCGGACAATATTGCGGTTTACACATTATTATTTTAAAACGCGCATTATTATGCGTCCGACTTTAAGACGGTAATATAAATAATATTGGGGTGCTACTGGTAAAATCAGTAGATGCCTGTAAATATCCAAAAATGCGGTTTTTTGTAAAAATGAAATTGTGTATTTTTTTTTTCTAAATTAACCAAATATTTTAGTACACGAGTATTTAACTCGAAAAATATGTTTACAACTAAAACAATATTTTTGTAATGATATTTTTTTGCTTAGATTTATATTGAATGCATTACCATGCCTACCCATAAATGGAAAAAATTGTTGTTACATAAAATATGTATTGTTGTAATAATAATAATAGTATTAACGTTAAACTTTCCTTGATAATATAATACGAGCTATAATTTCTTATAATAGTAAAAATGATTAGTGTTCAACGACTTGTAAAAAAATTAAATCTTTGCCCTGTGGTATTCAAGTTTCGGTATAAAATCGAAATAAAATTATACTTTTATGAATAACATGAGCATAAAGCAGTACACTCGACAGAACCATATGTAATTGTGGGTACTTAACAAATTTAATGGCGACCAGCCGGAACAAGTTAAAATAAGTTGTACGTTCATAAAGGCACACAGGTAAAACTATTAAGCCAATACTAAAATAGTATTTTTCATACGACCAAGAGTTTATTTTGCATGGTTTTGTGTTATTAAAATATTAGAAAAACTAATAATATTATTACACATGAGTTTTGTAATTCTTATTAAAAATGAATGTCTAAACTTCAGTTGAATATTTGAATTTATTATAATCTTATAACTATTATATCACAATACCTATATAAGTCAATATTTCATCTACAAACAGTTGGTCCTAAATTCCTTAGAAACTCATATTTTTATAACCAAGATAACCTTCAAAACTCAACGACAGGCATATATTAATCATATATTAATCATCTTTGCCTTACTTATACTTTCCAGGATCAAGAGCATGATAAAATTTAAAACCAAAAAGTTAAGTGTCCGCCTACGTAGCGTTGCGAAACATCAGTAACTAAACATTTTTTTATAAGTAATATTGATATACCTAAGTCAAACATTACTTTAGACTTTAGACTGATCAAAATTAAACTATTTAGACTCACCGAACCATAATAGCGAACGTCAAAAATATCCAGATCGTGTTGAAATCATCGACAGTCTTAATTTTTTCAAGGCATCAACACCATTATACTACTTTAACCGCTGGATTTTCGAAACAATAAATCATTGTGGTAATAATTGGTCACTTTAAATGAGTCATTGTAATTTATAGTTGTATAATGTTTACATCTATTGTAAAATTTGAAATTAAAGTTGCCACCATTTTACTATACTATAGTTACTAGTAACTAGTAAGTTGATCTATGACAAGCACACGTTTAATTATTTATATGCTCAGTGCAGCAGTCGTCTACAGAATAAAATATTAAAATCCCAATACTCATAGAAATAATAATTTAACAATAATACAGTATATAATATATATAAATATATATAACTTTGTTGGGATTTAGAGGTTGGCGCTTAGCCCGAGTGAAAATGTCTAATTGTTTCGGTCGTCTGTGACGATAATATTGTTATGATGTTTATGCACTTATATGCCTATATATATATTACGTATAGGTATTATTCGATTACCAAAGCGATTATGTATACCGCTTGGCGTTTACTAGAGTTAATATTATACCTATGTTATGTCGGTTACGCGGGCTCGTGTGTTACATATCACTTTATATATATATACTTATATGGTACATGGTATATATATATATATATTATACGTGAAATCGTGAACGTTAAACTCGTCGATTGCAGTAAAATATCACACGGAGGGTAGCTATAAAGTATAATACCTAATAGTAATATATTATAACGGCTTGGAGGGAGAGAAATACCTATACAGAAAATTATCGGTCGAATCCGTCAAATCGTTTTCGCGAGCACTCCACCGCCGGCCGCGTACATAATAATAATAATAATAATAATAATAACTGCTCGTCGGTATGGCTAATAATAAAATACATATATATAGCATAGCTGTACACGCGGTATATACGATATTATTATAAAGCAATATAAACCGTTTTTCGCTTTTTTCCGATAAAGATCTATATTTCATTTTTATTTTTTCGTTTGATGTCGACAACGACGACGAGGGACCTGCCCCGGGCACAGGACATCGGCGCAATACAACCTTGCGGCGGTGGCGGCGACGTCTACCGTTTACCGAAACGATGTAAAATAATTTCCTGCGCTCCCGGGTACCCGCGGCAACGAATGTATATATAGAATTATAGAAGGAAAGAAATATATAGGGAAAATAACTGACGAGGCAACGGCGTTATATATATGTATGTATTAATATATATATATATATATATATGTATATGTATGTGTGTGTGTGTGTGTGTGTGTGTGTGTGTATATATATGTATATGTATGGCTGACGACGAGAAGCCCGAGGCTAATGCGAGCGCGGCTCATTCATTCTTTTTTGTATATGTATTTTTCAAACGTCTTGATTTAAAACGTTTTTTTTTTTTCGTTACGTTTTTCGAAAATGTTCATTAAAAAATATAAAATAAAAACGTACTTGCAGGACGATATATAAGCTATTATAACCAGTAATTGATTTAGATCGTACGTAAATTATTATATTATCTATAGGTACTGCGCGGCACACCGTCATCCGTTTGACCGTGTGAAAAATAATACCATCGCATACGATATTATATAAACGCAGACTATACCTATAAGTGTATAGTACGTATATTATATAAACTATTACATCGTGTATAATATACTACAATAAACCAACGATAGAGCTCCGACCGTAATGTTTTTAAATATATATATAGGTAGGTACAACAGAAAACACTAAGCGTCGGCTTCCTGCGATCCATAAACGTTGTATCCGCCTATAATATAATATAGAAATTGGTAATCTGCATGATGCGATTTATACACATTGCACGTGGTATGAGCAAAGATCGCTCAACAAAATCGTCACTTATAGTTGTGGCCATATACGTCTGTGTATATTCACACAGTATATTATAGCATATAATATGTCAACGGTTTATGCAGTGCTCGAATTCGGTACTCCTCATCTACTAATTTGTTGTATACATAGTGTCTGATGTGAATTTTTTTCATTGGACGAGGGATGATATTTTGTATATTATTTCCTTAAAATTTGTCAATGTAAATTTATTTAATCAATGGTAATATTTTATTAAAGAAAATATTCCAGTTCAACTTCTTATCATAATGACCAAAACTATTGTGTCAATTATTATTGTTACCTTAACGTATTTGATATTATGTTATACGTCATGGTTACTAACAGCTATGTAAATATAAAATTTGCTTAAAACTACATTTTATTTAAGTAGAGTTTTAATTCACCAATCACCATTATTCAAAAACTATGTACTTAATTGATTTTAAATTATGTGGCACATATTATTGAACTATACATAATCATTTGTTTGAGGACTAGCTGATCAAGGCCGGAAATCCGTTAAATAATTTGACTCTAGAGAACGGTGTTTTTAAATTTTTTAATATTGAGCTCCTCCACTTAATTTTTTCCAATTCCAGTACTGGATACACAACTTAAAATACATTAATACCAATAAAGACAACAGAAGCTGAGAAAAAAAGATGTTTCAACGGGAGAAAAATATAGTGTAGGGAAACTAACTACTGATGTTGAAATAAATACAATTTGGCTACGAAAATAGCTAGTTAGTGAAATTAATCATTCTTTATGGTTAAATATCCAATCATTGTAGGTACAAGTTAGGTATTTCTGTTAGTTATATACAGGTTGGTCGGCGAGAATAGGGCCGAAAATAGAGTTATTTCCACATATTTTTGTCTCTATGCTCGTGGGCCACCCTGTATACATTATTTATATTATAATTATATTATATTGACCAAAAAAGGTAAAGGTACATTGACAAATTTGTAGATTGTACATTATTTATTAAAATGTATGAATCGTAAAAATGATTCAGAAATATTAACTATTAATTATTCAGATGGCACGACTTCTGTGACTTGACAAATTGATTTAATAAAATGTCGTACACACCATATAAACCAAATAACATATTCAATTTGCTTAAGACTTATATGTAACCTTAGTCTATAATAGGTTTACACTAAAAAAAAGGTGTACGATTTTGTTTTTACTCTCTTGTAAAATATATAGAAAATGTGAATTATTATTTATTAGTGCCTTTTTCGTAGAGTATGGAACGCCCACGATGCAGTTTATACTTTATATACGACATAATGATAATATATATCGGACACGAAGTGTATATTATATGAATATAAATAATTGATTAATGACATGTTCGATGTTGATTTCGTGACTACAGAGAAGTACAACAGTGTGGGCACCTATCAAAGATATTGCGATAACAATATTAAACATAATAATAATATATCGCAGCCAATTCGCAGGTGTAGGTCGCGTGATTATTATCTATTATGATATATGAGCCATAATTCATAAATACGTAATAGGTACATAGAGAATGATATATATGATAATAAATACATTTAATATTATGACGAAGTCGCAGAATAAAATCTATAGCTATTTATATTAAATATCAATAGGCTGGTAGTATGTATGGCTATGTCCATATAATATTATGCAGGTGGGTGAAGTTAAACTTTCTTTTTATACGTTATTTTGAAGGAATTATAACACGTCGCATTTGGGTGTGAAAAAAATCAACATATATTCCAATTTTTTTTATCATTGATTTATAATATCAAATATATTTTGAGAGAAAAGAAATACATGTTATATAATTTTGGAATAGGTATACATAGTACTTTTTATATACCAGATACCTGTATAGTTAGGTGGGTGAGTACTCGGAGCAAAATGTACACTGGACTACTGGTATGACAGAAGTATAAACGCACGGAGTAAAAAAAAATATCAAATTACATGATATTATAAACCCAACAGAGACGAATTACTAATTAGTAAGTAGTTAATTATCCCGTGGTGCATATTATAACATCGGCATTCATATTTACAACAAAAAAAAAATACAAATGAAACTGTTTTGATTGTAAAAAACAATTTTTAATAAGTGTTGCTGCCTACCAGCCCTTTCGATCAATCAACACACTGTATAGTAGTATAATGCATTCTACTTGTTTAAACACAATGGTTGATAAGTATATTCGCAACGATGAAATATTTATTTTACATGTATAACTATCATTATTATAATTGATTTATGTGTATTTAAAATAACAAACGTTTAGGTTATGTCATTTTATTGTTGTATCTAGATATTTTTTACTTTTATATAAATTATAATATAGTATAGTAGGTACTAGGTATATAGGTACTTACGGGTTTCTGCAGTTCATACGTGGTGGTTTTTTTTTGGAAGTTTTTTAACACTGCTGATGCAAGGCGACCACTGCGGTTGCATGCGAAACACAATACCTCTGTATAAATAGGATACTGATTGTCAACATAATCCCACAGATCTTATCAGATAGAACCAGTCCTTGTCCTTGTCACATAGATAAGCTGCATACTGACATCTACGATAGTCGAAATATTATGATATATTAATAATGTACAAAAAAATAATTGAATTGATAAAACGCAACATAAAATAATAAAATATATAGATTGTACTAGGAGTAGCTATATCAAGAAAAAAATAATCTGTAATATTATTTTATAATGTTATGATAAGCCATTTAAGTGTATTTTCAATTTCTCATTCCAAAACAATATTTTTTGAAGTACTTCGATGTACAAGAATCGAATTTTGGACTTGTATTTAAAGTTCAGATGAGTAGAGTGGATCGTAACGAATTTAAATGTAAAAGTTGTATTATCAAAAACGTTAAATAGATCACCTCTCATATATGATATAATCATGTTTATATATATTATATATATACAAATGATTGAATATATTATATATATTGACCTCTTTACAAGTTTTAAAAAGGAAATGTCCATATTAATAGTATAAACAAACATAAGTTTATTTGGAAATTATATGTCCATCGACCCTTATTATATGTATTATATATACAATGTACCTATATAATATATGAAAATTCCAAACATTAAAATTTAAATAGATTCGCTGTTAAAGGAAAAATGGAGATGAGCATTCTCAGTGCATCAATAATAATCTGCAACTTGTTAATTACACACAATTCAGATACATATATTTAAAATACATACTTATAATGTGAGTAAACTCATCTAGGGTGACAACTGATTTATGAACATAAGGATAAGGTTAGGTTAGGTAACTGAATAAAGTATTTAGTAGTTATGATATGATTAAACTGCTGAAATATAAGTACCGTGCAGTTTCATAACTTATCTACTTGGCTAATTTCGATACATTATTGCATTGTGTGTACCTATATATATACTATGATGTAAGCGTTTTAGGTACATAATTGTTATAATAGCTAAGTGTAGACTGTAGGCCTACCCGTTCGCACCACCAACCCCCACGCTAACCTAACCTCGGGCGAATCCGGTCGAGAGACCTTTGAAGATAATCGCAGGGCTTCGTCCCCTCGATGATTGATATTAAACTCATCGAGGGTTCTATTTTCGAGTTCCTTCCAACAAATTCGTATAACACGTATATGTAGGTAAAATGTGGCGATTATAATATGTATACAGAAGTTTAACGCATATAACGTTTACGGTCGGAACCCTATTTATACGAGTACAGTAGGTACCTAACCTTCATGGTGTTATATAAATATATAACTCATTATATACAGTGGTTAGAAATCACCCCATATTCACTCTTGTTTTCACCCACGCTACCCAGCTGCAGTTGCTGTGTGGTGTGAGCAATTAAACAGACATTTTATACCTAGGTAGCTAATACCTACAAATAAGTATATTGTTTTAAACCGGGGAGCAACCCAAAGATTATATCATGGATAATATTGAGTTATATACAGTTATACGTCATGGTATAAACATTGCAGAAACTAAATATTCTCGAAAATGCGTATTTGGGTAACTATTTATGAAAAAAATATTAATTGATACTTGTAAAATTATTTTGGAAAAACAATAATAGATATAAACATATAATGTATACGATTATATAACATTATGCGGTATATACGCGTATACTTAATATGTTTATTATATTCCAGGTACCTATATAGGCTATATAGGTATTAAAGGTACTCACTACTGATCTACGTAATATGACCAATACATACAATTATAATAATATATTATAGATATTTCATGATAATAAACCAAATTATGCATATATTTACCTTCTATTGTTATGTTTCAATATTACTATTTTCCCTGGTTAAAATCTGAATGTTGTTTCTAAAGTGTCTTAATTCTAAAATAGCTATACATAAGTACCCATAATGCAATTTAATGTTTCTATTAAAAACAAAATACCTATAGGTACCTTATATTGATTACATTAACAGGTATCAGTAGTGTGCTTTGATGTATAATTTTATGAATCGAGTATTAATTTTTGGGTCCAAATAATATAATATAGGTATTAATGACCAACCGAAACAATATTGTATTATAGGTCAATTATTTGTGACCATATATTATTATATAGTTTATACATATATAAACATAATTAATACAATTTATTTTTAAATAGAAAAGCTAAAATATTGAAAAAAATAATTAAAATCAATGATTTTTAGATAGAAAGATACATATTATAATAAATGTGACAATAAGGAATCTTCTAAAATGGATGTGTCGGTCTTAATTTACCAATATAAATATAATACATACATCTATACGAAACAGAGAAACACGTGTGTTGTATTTATACAAATTATTAAACAATAATACATACACCGCAGCAAATATTATTTATGTATATTTTTATATTTAATCAGCCAACAATTAATTACATAATAAACTGTAACTATTGTTCATAGTAAGTACACACCAATAGTGTAAAATAAGTACCAAAATTAATATTAAGCATATTATAATAACACAAATAAAGTTATGTACATACATATATAAATAAGTAAGAATTTTAAATTTCAAGATCATATTAGTATAACCCAATTTAATTTAACTGATTTTCACTTTCAAAACCAGCATGCTAAATACATAATATATTTATAAATACTTTGAAGATTATAATCGAATATAACCGTACAATAAATCAGTCGAATAAATCAAATTCGCATTGGTATAATATTTGTGTAATACATTTTGCACATGTATTTCCACTAAATATGCAATTACAGATAATGCAAATATTTAAACTAGAAAAATTCTTTGAATTTCGTATTATATTATATATACCACTGCACATTCACACGTAAACATCACACTATCGTGTAACTTAAACCTTAGTTATATACACTTAATACATATAGGTATTATGTCCTATAGCATTATGTGGAACTCAATTTCAAGAAATAATTTTATTCGTATAAAATATAATCATATAAAATATATTATGCTGGTTGTCCGTTATGTACACCACATTGCACTGTTGCGGATAGGTATGTATGTAAATTATACTATTATATAGGTATGCGTCGTGTTCATATTATACAAATGTAAACTTTGATTGTGAATAATAATTGAGTGAATTGTGCACCATGCCCTGTATATATGCTTACCTGCTATGTATGAATATCATCACACTCTTGTAGATATTATTTATGTGTAAGTACATTTTAATATATTATAGAATTGATATCCTATTTATTAATAAATAAGTTTAACGGGTACATTGGTGTATAAAGGTACATAACATAGGTATACAATACAATAAGCACAAATAATATAATAAATAACATTATGTACTCGTACGAGACGGAGAGACAAGAAGCGGGCATCTCAAGCATTTTATCGGAAGCCCTCCACCTGGACAACATAGGACGCGTTATAACATTCATTTTTAAATCCAACCTAATAAATAATATTTAATATGTAACATGTAAACAATTTAAGCTCTTTGTTGCCAATGACCATAGTTGCCGAGGCTCATTTCAAAAAAAAAAAAACATTATGTACATAATAGAATGTTCAATAATATAAATAAATGTATATATATTATACAATATGCATATTATATAAATAAAACATATTTAGGCACAATCGAGACCAAGCTGGTGTATGCAATCATGGCGCAGTGTAATTGGGAATAGTTTTCATATAAAATAAGATCGATTTTACACTTATAATACACTTCCACTTAATATAGGTATTATATACTACTGCAGTGTCCCCCGTAAAAGGTAAACATTAAGCATGCATAATAGTTCAACATAGTCAACCTAGCCTTACAATACCTTACACTTATTATGAAATTATAATGTAATATATAGAATACAAATTTTAATTATTATGATTACAAATATTATTCTGTTTGTTAAATTATTACATGTACTTACATCGAGAGTTAATGATAGTTATCGATAAGGACGCAACGATGTATAGTAAGTATGCACTACATGGGACGCAAAACACTATTATAACTTTTTCTGAACCTTTTATTTATTCAGACAAACGATATAAAACTCACCGGGTCTTATGTCTACTCGTATTATTAGATATTACAGATGATATTGTTATATTTGATTATATCGGACATTTGAGTGAAACCATTTTTCTCCACTAGCTGTTCATTAAAAAAAAAATTGGACTCAAATTCCCTATTTATTTTGTAATAATTTATGTATAAGGGTGTACATACTCTCCTTATATAAGTAATATAATATAGCCGCATAGATATAGCTATAATTAAAAAATGTACGACCATTTGAATACATCATATACCAATATTATAGGTATCTATAGGAACCTAGTTCTAAATTATTCTATTTTATTACAGTGGTTTTAATTTTAGTTAATTTCGAATTTCATATTTACATTGGTACACAGAAATTATAAATATATAAACAAAATAAATGCTTGGCCAAAAAATTATGGAAATTAATAATATAAGCAAATAATGTGTGAAAATTTGATATTTTAAAAAATTTTAGGAAATAGGGGGGGGGAATAGTAATTGGACTTGTGGAGACAGTGGAAGAAAATATTCTATATATAACTTTGTCCTAGGAAAAAAATAAAAAGCGGATGAATACATATCTCATATCGGAGGATGCAAAAAAACATTTAACAGTTAATAACTAGTTTATAAATATAGCTATTATACTATCTAATAATAGGTACCTGAAAACGAAAAAATTCTAATTTTAATCATTTTAAATGTAGGTGTAGGTATTATACATTATACAAGCACCTATAGTAAATATTAGTAATTATTACAACGACGGTCATCATCACTCAAATACAATTTATATAGCAGCTATAGGTAGAAATAATGATGTATAGCAACATATATATACTACTTATATATATCGCCGACGCCATTATTATTATTATATTATGCATAAACGGGCGTATATAAACATTAAATACAATCGTGAGCGTAATAAATATTACCTGTATGTATAAGAACACGAGTATTATTACTAATTCGGGAAAAATCTCATCCAAAAAATAATAATAATATATTATGTTATAGCAATACGCGGCTCGTCGTGTACAATAGAAAATAAACTTGCAAAGGTACATAGGTATAATATTTTATTATAAATTATCGTGGACTTCAAATTATATTTTATTTAGCCATATATAATATATAGGTATATACTTTATACCGATTGGCATATTTTGTATTTATATAATAATACCTAATTATAGCATCCCGGTAACGCAGCAGCGACAGAAATTGTCAGTTCCTATACGGAAAAGAAATATTCGAATAATGAGAATACCTATAGCTTTACAAGCTATGCTTTTGAAAAGAGAACCAAATTATATTATCTTTTTATCTGCTTCATAACATGCCTGTAATTTTAATTCGTTATCGATAAATATTATTATCATAATAATTAAACGATATAAAGGTACCTACGAGTGCAAACTCGTCTTTGGTCACGGCGCGGAGGAAATGTTCTAAGAGACGTACGCGAACGACCCGTCGGCGGTGCTGTCGCGGCGGAGAGTGGAACAGTCCGTCAGCCGGAGGAGGGGAGAAAAAAGACGGTAAACGAAACGGAGCGAAAAAATAACAAAACGAAACGAAGAAGAAGATGAAGAAGAAGTAGGAGAAGGAGCCGGAGGATAACGACGAGGAGGCGGTGGGAGGAGGAGAAAAAACGGCGGCGGCGATGGGGTCTTCGTCACCGGCCGCCGCCGTCGCCGTGACGACCGCGGCGGTGGCACCGCACGCCGCTGCGTCTGGAGGAGAAGGCGGGCCCGACCGAGAGGCGTCGCGACGCCCGTGCCGACCAACAGCGGCCGCGCTACCTTGCCGCACGGCCGCGCCTCCCACCGTCCCACCGCTGCCGACACCACCACCACCTCCATAGACGCCGCGCCGCCGCGGCTGAACCCAGGCGGCGGCACATACGCGCACCGCCGCTCCGAGCACGGCACACCGCGACAGTGTTCGGTTTCCGGCTTTTCGCATCGGTCGACTATTGCTGTTGTCCTCGCTGCCGCTGCTGGTGCTACTGGCCGCTGCTGTTGAGTTCGGCGAGCGCGCGCGCGAATAAATTAATATAAAAATTCGTATATTTTATCGTTACTGACTGTGCACATAATACACCGGCTCGATTATTTTATTTTTAACTATTATATTTTTTAAAGCGTATCGTTGTCATATACGTCATCAACGCGTCTAGACACATTATAATATAATATCATCCTTTCGGGTTTTATTTTTTACTCGCGATCGCTTACACGTGTCCGTCGTCGATATACGCGCGGGTGTCGTCATCGTTGTTGTCGTCACCGTCATCGGTCGTTTTACAAGCACGAGGTGCCTATACAGTAGTATATAATATTATTTCAAACGAAACGGAAGGAATAGAAATACGCTGCAAATCAGTGCGACAGTTGCACTTTGATTGAATATAATAAGAACGAGCGCCGTAATTGTACACGAGTGCGCGCCGCGTATGATACGTCGCGTCGTCTGCAGGTGGTCGCCGTCTTTACTGCGCTATTACCGTGCTAGCAGCTCTACCGGCCGCCGCCGCTGCCGCCGTCTTCGCTGTAGCAGAGGATCGTTGTCGGCAGTCGCGGCGGACAGAAAGACGTCGCGGCGGGCTGCATCACCGCCAACCGTCGCCCGGCGGACGGCCGCGCATTGATCATTCCCGGCACCGGTTGACCACAGCCATCACGACGCCAGTGGGTCAGGACGCCGCCGGGGCGGTGCACCAGCCGCCTTATGCCAGGGGTTGCCGGATCCGCACGACGGCCGTCGGCGGTCCACAGCACCACGGCGGCCACATGGCCACATCGTCGCTGGCCACCACGTTTGGCCTGCAGTTCTACCCGGACGAGACGACCACCACCTCCTCCTGCACCACTACAACCGGTGGTGGCGGTGGTGGAGCGGTGGACCCGTTGGCTGCCCGGCCACCCGTGGCCGGTCTGCCCGTTCAGTCGTCCAACGCCACCGGCAACTCGTCGTCCGCGGCCGGCCAGCAACAGCCAATGTACGCGACGTCCGCCAACCGGAGCACGTCGCCGTTGAACCCTCAAAACCACTTGGCACATCCGTTTCACATGTCCTTCCCGGTCACACAGACCCACAATATAAGTGAGTACCTTTTGCAGAATTTACTTTAAAAATAATAATTTACACTAGGTTTACCCGTACCTATGTGAAATCAGTTGAAATAAAATGTACCTGCATTATAATATAATAATATAACATGATATACATTATTATGATTATGCGCGCCACGTTTTGTACATACAATTTTTATTTTTTATTTTATCCCACGATGTCTCATCGTCTGTATAGAAGACAGACACGTCGTCGCGTATATAGTCGTCGTCGTCCCCGCAACTCGAAATCTATATAGAATCATAATAAAATATACGAGAGAGACGAGCTGCTGAGGAGAGAGAGAGAGAGACAGACAGGATCGCCGTCGTCGTAGGCACGATACGTCGAATTGTCAGTCATGCATGTCAAAAGAGAATCTTTTAACGAAAAGTGACGTTTATACCAACACGCAGTATATGATATACTCACAATACCTCTATATACCTCTGTGGTGCTCTGTTCGTCGTGTACTCTGTGTAGTATATATAGGTATACGTATATTAGTATCTTGTATACAACCTAAGTATAGAGAGGTACCTACATACTATATATACCTATAACGTTACGTTTTTATTGTGCGTGCGTACATATATACATGTGTCCGAAGGACAGATATATAGACGGCGCGACACGACGAACGGCAACCGCATAACGTAATAATACACACACGCACGTACGGCTCACGAAAACTCAGCGTCCCGTGTAGGTATATACATGTCCGCTGTACCTATATAATATGTATGTTTATTATACTTGAAAATAGGCTACACGTTCGTCGCGATTGGTTATGCACCTGCAGCATACGGTATATAATAGACGATTTTATTAAATTTATAAGTTTCGGCATGGGCTTCCTCACTCTATGGTTAGCTGGTTGCTTCTCCCGCGTGTAGAATTGGAAAATCTTTAAAAATATTCCTACCCTTTTTCATCGAGTGAAATTATGTCACGATATTATAAAAAAAGTATAACGAACTTTCCATACAATCTGCATTTTCAACTATTAAGGTATTCCGACCTTGCCAACTAGATGAAATGGTAAATGTTGATGTAGACAAATAGATTTAAAGATTGTTGTATAATATATAGGTATATTTATATACAATAGGATTTTTATTCCAAACACAAACCAACCCCGAATCAAACTATTATAAGGAAAAAAAGTCTACGCCCGGTAGTCGGAGCTCCAAAATAAGAGCCCAAAAGCATCACTATATATACGGTATAATTAGGTACTATTATCTTCTCATATTCGATGATAGGAAGTAGGAATAATTTATATGGAATAGATGCATATAGGTAGGTACTATTTGAAACTCAACAGGACGGCAACTCAAAACCACGATACATGCATGACAAAAAATGTGTTCAAAATAGTAATTGATTGCGGTGTTAAAAATATATACCTACTATATATAATACAACAAATAAAAAGACTAAAAATAGCATAAAACTTAGTATAATATATATATAAGCTTAAACTTAAAACTAAACTTTGATTTGCCTTTTAGGCATAGCGTCAACATTTCTAAAAGCTTATTTTATTTCATCGATTGATTGTTTTCTGTAGATGATTCTATAGATGCATAGAGGAATCTATCTATATGTGCACTATTAAAAATTAAAACTTAAATCGATACCAATTACTAGTTACTACCTAAATATTGTTATACTAAAAGCGTTGTTTGGAAATACACCAATAAGTTATAATATTGCAGGAACCGATATTCAAATTTTCAAAATTATTTGTTTTTAAGAAAATATACACATCTCATAATTTATTGAAATAATTATCTGTGTGGACATATAATATTTTATAGATATATTAAAACATTTTATTTGAGTACTTATAGCAATATACCTATATTATCGGAGCCCCATTAAAACTCTATGTCATATGTTTATATGCATTCCGTTTTTGGGTTACCAGCTGTCACATTTTATCGACTTCAATTTCCAGCCATTAAAATAGCGATATATTTAGCAAAACAATATAAATTGGCTTTAAGACTTTATTTCTGGTTCATATCTAATGTACATAGGAACTCGCGTGTATGCATTTTAATAGATTTAGACATAAATCGTTTCGTGTTATTTAAACTACAGATCACGTTGTATATATAATATATATATAATATACATTATACACATAATATATATATTATATATTTATGTTAGAGTCAGTTCACACTGCGCATGTTCAATAAATTAAACATTTTTACGCATGCGATTTTCTTATATATTAGGTAACTATATTTTATACACAACTATGGATGTAAGATTAAAAGTTAAATTCTCTATAAATCATCAAAAGAAAACCCGTATTTTTATTTATTTTTTTGGATCGCTTACACGATTAATGATCTAATAAAAGGTATTTTTCAACCACGTTTATATTTATACTCATACAGCTACATATTAGTTGGATAGGTATTATTATATAATTTTTTCGCTCATAAAGAAGGAAAACATGGCCATTAATATAGGTATAACCATCACTCAACAATTGCATTATATCGGTAAACCGCTGGAACTATATTATTTATTAGGTACTATTACCACCTATATTTATATTAATACATTCTTATAATATACCTACATAATATTATGCAATAATTATAAGCGGCTATAAATATATACAGGTAAATATTCATAAATATATTCATGTTTAGCGTTTGAATTTTTTTCGCAATTTCTCGAGCCCTCCTTGTTCGGCGCGGCTGCTGCTGGTTCCGTCGCCATCACTCAAATCTCTCGCGCGTGTACCTATAGACAATTTTTTGTGTCTTAGAACGCATTGCATTATTATATTATAATATACAGTCGGCGCATTCCAAAAGACACACCGTAACATGACGACGGATAATTTTCCGAGTGTTTTTTCTTCCATCGTCCGTTTTATTATACACATAGTATGTATGTATACGTACCTATAGATATGTACTCGTCTTGTATTTGTGTGTGTGTGTGTATACGTTTTTCTGATTTTTGTCGCTGGCCGAGACGGCGGTAGCGGCGGCGGGTTAACGACGGCAACTCGTGCGTAACTCGACTTGTAGCGTGCGGTGTCAAAAAATAGTGGTCATCGGGCGGACGATGGCGACGGACAGTTTGTTTTTTCATTCTCGCGCGGTACGTCTATAACGATATGTCATGTATATAGACGGAGAAAAAAATATAATATGTATGGTCTATCTGGCCGAAGCACGCGTAGCTCGGGCTCGTGGCGTCTTCGTTACGGATGATCGACTTATAACTCGACAGTCAGAGTCTTGCATGCACAGCGCACAGGCATTTTTTTTCGACCACTTTAATACCATCCACCCCCCGGCTGCCTACCGTGGTATACCTACTAGGTAATAATAATAGGTGTATACCAGGTTTAATGCAATGCCTATATATATCGATAGCTAAGAAGCCAAAAGCTGTTAAAATATTGATTTCTATTGTACACACTTTGCTATATATATTATGCTTTATAGATTCAAAATTCAACCGAAACATTTCAAGTGTTTTAAACAGTTGTAAATCAATTTATCATCCGTAATGTTTCTTATATATTGTCCATACATTGTTTGACGATACAAACAAAATTTAATATTTTTGAATTCTCATGGTTTACTAAATAATTGTATCGTTACTCTAAATCTCAAACAAACACAATACTACAATAATTATTAGTACCTACATTATAATAGTACACATATTATAAATAATCTGAAATGAACATAAAAAAATTAAATACACATACACCTACTAAAAAATTATTTTTTATGTTCTTAATTACAACCAATATACCTATACCTACGTTTTAAATAATCATTTTACCTACGTTTTAAATAATCATTTTCGGGGTGGAATTTATATACAATAACAATTTTTACTTACACCTGTTCAATTCTGGTGAGATACGCATGACATGTGCCCTTATGTATTACCATCATCTTTCATCATAATTTGTATAAACACTATAATATTAGTAATAGTATATCATTAAAAAAGTGTATAAATATTAAATGAATACGTATGTGTATGGTCTAGTAAAAAAAAGGGGGGAGATTATTGTCGTAGGTACCTATACTGAATTATACACATTACGATAAACGGGTGATTACATAATGCGTGCGTGTATTGAAACAAACGACGATATTATATATTTGGCGCTAATCAATCGCCCTCAATGACGTGTAATATTCACATAATTGTACATACTTAATATCATACGACCATTATTAATACTTATCATAAAACACCACCATTTCCTGAATGCGTTGAAAAACGCGAGTGCTAAATATTAAACCAATAGTATTGTGTTATAGGTATTTACCTACCAGCTAAATTATAGTATAATATGTGTTGTTATTAAAATGGGGCATAATACTATAATATAGGTACCTATACACGTGCATATAGGTATAGTTTACGTAGGTATATAATACGATGCATATTATTAAAGTGTCGAATGTGCTGCAATGTGTGCAGAATAGGACATTATTGCCCGCGGTGACTACCGACTTTTCGCGCACAAGGATGCGTGTGTGAGTGTATAATTTGCGCATATACCTACCATAAACATATACATAATATTATAGATATTACTATAATGGCCGACATTAATACTATATATGTTTTATATTTTCTTATAACACGCGTTTGTTTAATAGGCGTCGCGAGTTTTAGCGGTTTTCTATTATATATACGCGATCGTAAAAACGCCGTGTCTTATATAGGTAGGTATGTATATATATATATATATATTTATCGCTGTGGCAGCTTAGTCCGACTACATGTATAAAAACGACACCTCAACAATATAATATATATTGTTTTTCTGGTGTTTTTATAATATATTTTATATTTTACATGATATAATAATATATATTATAATGATCGCTTTTCGAAGCACACGATACTATATAGGTACGTTCCGATCACAGAAAAATCGTTTGTTAAGTGTGTATTATAACCTATTCGCTGCAGATAGTTGTATATTAATGTCACGAGAATCAGAAATAAATAATCCTTCAAATTCATCATCGACTGAGATTTTCGTTGTGCGACCGTTGTGTAAATACCTACGGCATAAGAGAAGTTTATGCGGTATCTATATTTTTCCCCTCTAAAATCTCGTTCGAATGCTCGATCCATCCATATACTATTGCGTCCCGTCATCGGCTCGGCTGATCGATATTATACTGCGTATGTATACCACTTCGTATTTAGACAAAACAGTGTCGGTATATGTACCTCTACTATATTCGGCCCACTACAAGCATAATTAACATAACGTCTTATATTATTATGTATACCCGCGTACTTGTATGTATACGCAAAAAACGGTTTCTCAGAATAACGCATATAATAATATGATGTATTGGATAGAAAATTAGAGCATGACGAACGTGTCCCACTCGCGTGTGTTTACGCATTATTGTACGTTTAATATGTAGGATTCGGGTATTTTATTTTTTCCCGCAATATTTATCGGAACACGATCGATCGAATGCGCGTGATCTCCAAAAGTGTTTTACTATAAATCGTATATTATTACAATATATTATATATATGTAGTGCTCACTGCGGTCTCCAGTCCAAATATATGCTCATTGTGCAGGGCTCACACAGCATAAAATTAACGATGTACACAATATTCATAAAAAGAAAAATCGTCTACCTGCCTCGATGAGCTAATCTCGGGCAATCTGATAATACTATAAATTCCGCTCATAGACGGTAACATACACCGATATCGCAGTCGAAAAATAGTACTCAATAAAAGTAATAATATTTTTATCGTTATTTCATATAATATTGTCTAAACGTTCTATGAAATATCGCATGGTTATAACTTATAGGTACTCTATAACTTCTAGGTATACTTAAACAAATATGTACATGTAGTGCTCGATCGGATGACCAAAACGAAACCTATATAGATATTATTTAAATTATGTGAAAAACGAGTGAAACCAAAAATATTGTCAGAAAATAACCTTATCTATACACACGCAATATGCTTAAATCACAGCTGTTCCCACACGGATGCTCTTTGTTTTTAAGCATGTCACATGTGAGTACCATAGTGGCTGTGGTGAACACTAAATATTTAACCTTCAATAACAATAATACTGTATGATGGGTACTATTATAGGTATATATATTGTGATATGTACGTACCCGTTTATAACACGTTTCTTGACGTTTTATCTGTGTTTCCAGGCAGAGGCGGTGGCCGGTGCAGCAGTCTAATGATGAGCTGCGCGGGTTGTGACAAACCCATTATGGATAAGTTCCTTTTGAACGTGCTGGACAGGGCGTGGCACGCTGAATGCGTGAAATGCGCTGACTGTCACGGCACGTTGTCCGACAAATGCTACAGCAGGGACGGCAAGATACTGTGCAAGCCCGACTTTTACAGGTGAGAAGATTTTTCCGCATCGCGGCCATACCTTGATAAAATATTCAAATATATAATCAACCATTCAATATCGCATAATATATAGTATTATATTCGTAAAATCGATACTTAATGTCTCGTACTATAATGCGCGAGGAACTAAATCCGAAACATAAACTCATACGGTATACAGACAATAATAATAGTTCAGTAGGAATTATAATGGCCGCTTGTTTACGACACAGTTTTATTGAAATTTTTTTCATTCAATTTCATACGACGCCGCGCGCGATAAAAAAACGCCTACGAATGCCGTAACTCACGTTTTGCGGGCTCCGGGGAGGGATATTATTGGTGGGTGGATATATGATATTATTATAATATTATAAATATATATTTGTGTACCGGTGGGTACGAGTACGCGCCGTTTAAAGAATATATATAAATATAGATATATATATAAGTATCTTAAATAGAAAACGTTCCTTGCACTTCGCAATTTATATGTGCATATAATATTTGTTTGTACCCCACCTTGGTACAAATACTATATATATATATATAAGCTTCTATAGTGCAGTTATGATATGCGCTGTGATGCATAATGTATAGCACCATGCGCGTGCCAAAAATGGTAGCATTACATCGGAACGTATATACCTTATAAATATAATATATATATATATATACATATGCATGTGTATGTTATTGGTACGCAGCCAATAAATGTCTCGTACAAAAAGAAATGGTTAAAAAAAGAAATCCTCTGTGTGTTATACTATAACATAATAGCCGTTTTTGTATTTTCATTTTCATTTTTTTTTTTATACGAAATTTCTTATTACGGTATAGTAAATACACCATATTATAGGTTCATATTTTATAGGTACATAGTATATTAAATCATATTATGTTAATAGAAAAATGTAATAGACATCGATATGCTTATTTTGAATATATTAATATGTAATATACAGGGTGTTTAAAAAGTTTTGAAACGGTCATTAGACTAATTATAGGACGGAAAACGATAATGTGATATAATTTATTGAGGTGATTAAACATTTTACCTGAAAAATGTGTATAGCACTGCAGTTATCAGTTGTCATTATTGGTATATATGTAGATTAAAGTGATTCCAATTTTTTTTAACACTGTATACTTACTATTATAAATGAAATTCATTAGCTTTCAAATCGATATAAAATATTTTTTAGTTTCAAAATCTGATCATCGAGGTGCTCGATCTCCTTTGTTGTTGACAGCCCTTGATATTTTGCAAAACTTTTGCACCTTTACTATTCTATAACTGATTTTTTTACCAAACTAGTTAGTTAATTTTCTATAATTTAACTATAACTACGGCTTTTATATAAATATATAGCTGAAGTAATAATGTATACAAATATTTTTTGTTTAATCGCGCTGTAGACAATGATTTTAAATTGAATTTTATTAAAGCAACTATTATTATACTAATTAAATTTCCTATAAATTATATAAGATATATAAATGTAAATACCTAATATAATTTTTTTATATGCAGTGTGCTGGAATAAGAAGGAAATATAATATAAATGCTGCATTTTTATCTAAATAGTTATATAGGCTTAAAATTATTGAAAGTTTAAAGTTTCAGATCACTATGTTATAGTGTCAGATAACAGTAATTAAAAATTAAAAAAAAACAATTTTTATTTACAGGGTTGAATAGACAAAATTCAGTTATTAGATTAGTATTAAAGATAATATTATTTTCCACATTAACTTAAACTTTTAGAGCTAAATATATTATTTGATACTTACCTTATTTTAACCTATAACTTAATATTCTGAACATTAACTTAACTTAATTAACTCAAGCAAACTTTTTTCATCAACTTGCCCACTTATATAATAACATTAATAACATAAACCTACTGCATAGGCACATAAATACATCGCGGAACATAATAATGTATGACGTATAATATATCTATGCGTTTCTATCTCATAAGCATCCGCAGCCGCAGTGGCACCTATACCTATTATTATAATAATATCTATACATATTATTATTGTATACCTATTTAACAGCATTACTATGCGTATAACAATATCATATTATTCAAAAACCGCGGTTATCTACTTGTATAATACAGATAACCGCGATAAAAACACTGTGGACGAGTGGAAGACATGGTACTTTATATATTGTTATTACGACGAGCGTAAACGCGCGCGCAATCAATTCGGACGGAGACCCTCGACGACGAGCGGCTCGGGACAAAATGGCGCCCGGCTGCGTATAATAATAATATATAATACAATATATCCGCCGAGTACGCCGCGGCTGTTTTCTCTTTCTCCCTCGCACGCGCTTCGTCGTCGTCGTCGTCGTCGTCGTCGTCGTCGTGAATCCGTGATCCGCAACCATAAAAACCCTATACACAATGCCGCCGCCGTTTCGGTTTTTATTACACTGTACGTTCGGTTTTTCTGTACATGCGTATACAGTATATACATTATAATATATGTGTGTGTGTGTATTTGCCGGAAAATACAAAAGGGGGGAAATTCGTGTGTGTGTGTGGGAGTATCTATATATTATGTACACAAATGGGCTCAATAAAAACAATCGTTGTATATATATATATGTATATGTTGTACAAATATGGTTTGTACGGGCTGATACCGCATATATATATATATATTATTGTTATCGGTATTTAAAAAGTCGCGTGCCCGTCGACTTTTTAAACGCTGAGAATCTATTATATTATTGTACATATAATAATAATATATGATACGACTATTTTACTATACGATCGTTCGTGTCGATGAGACGCTCACGCGTTAACAAAAACCAACACGCGTATATCTACGCGAGGATCGAAAAAAAATTTCCTATATATACTCGTAAGTCGTAATATAGGTATACATTATATTATATATTATTGATGTACATATACAGGTACATTAGTACGACACTAAAAAATTCCCTAGATATTACTGCACCCCCGTAGCACTCCACACTTATGAACTGCACCTCAAATAAGTAACTTACGTCAATGGTAGATTATGTGCATATACAACCAATATAGGTGATATACTTTAACAGTTGTACATATTATATTATAATATCATTATAGCCTTATTCCGATATGATCTAGGTCGAATAATAAATATTTAATACATTTATACCTAAATGTAATAATAAACATGAAACTTGTTAGGCCAATACAAAGTGATGAAACAAATAAAATGTAATTATCAATTGTTTTTTAACCGATGCAGTTATATACACCTATAAATTACTTTTATAAGTATAAACCTGATTTTAATTTAACGTTATATTTGTCTTCGAATTAACTGTGAAAATATATAAGTTGTTGCGCGGTGGCTGATTCTCAACTATAATACAACTATAATTAATAGTTATCTATTTATAGTAAATTAGAAAATTTACAAAGTATATTATAGTTAATGCTTCCCACCTTTTGCATTTATATATTTAATAATATAATAATATGAAGATTGACGGGTGTTGAAATATAAATATTCTGTTGTGTACCCATCGTACAGCATAAAACTACATGCTATAATAAATCGGTTACTAGTAATAATAATACGGACTATAAAACCGACGCGTTTGTCGCGTTGTTGTTGTACCTATCATTGTGTGGAACCGCACGGAGTTGACGATTTGACGAGACCCCGTTTTTCGACGTTTGGTGCCTATAGGTAGGTATATATATGTATATCGTGGATTATATTGTATACAGGATGAAATCGGTCGCGAGTTGGCCAATACCCCGCGTGTGTATATAATGTATATATATACCATATTATTATATTATATATACCCTTCGCGATTTCCCATACATGGGCACATATCATAAGCTCTCTTTCGATGTTATTTTAAAGAGGGCTCAGCTACAGGGCACCGGGTATCGGTTGCATCTGCCCCCGAACAATATGTACTGCGACCGATATACACCGACACTGCATACATGCATGTACATAATAATAATAATATACGTACCTATACGTGTAAAAACCTCGTGTTTGTGCTCGCGCGCCTTTTCCGTTCGTCCGTCCGTCCATCCGTCCATCCATCCGTCAGCGCGGTTTTGTGTATACAAACGCCCGACGTTTTCGCGGGCTGTCGCTTCCCGCTCGCATACAATAAGCGCGATAGCCGATGATCCTTTTATTATTACCTACGCGTGCGTGTGTGTGTGAGCTGCGTGTAATAATAATATTGTGTACACAGTCGCTTTCGTCGTGTGTATTGTTGTATTGGTATATGTGTATCTATACATTATGTTATTATTGTTACATATACTGTGTGTGTGTGAGAGAGAGAGAGAGAGGGCAAAAAACGGAAAACTTCGCGGGATTGTTTTTTTTTCGCCACACTACCCCCTTATTGTGTGCGGTGTTCGCGCTGCATAGACATGTATTATATAACATTGTATATAGGTACTTGCATACAGATCGCCTCTGTATATACACTCGCGCGTATTGGTATTATTATGCGTGATGTGATACGACGTCGCTGAAAATTCTTTCTCCGTGTGTGGTAATATTGCACTACTGCAGCACGTTATAATAATAATAATGTAGGTAGATACCTCTATAATACATAAACGAGTGTCCAACCCGTCATCGACTTATTTAATATAATATAATGTTATATTATTATTATTTATTTTATTGTGCGCGAGGGACAAGTAGGTATATAATTGCATGTGCTGTATAGATATTAAAATAAACGATGTGGCCGGTTAACAAGAAAAAATTGACATGAGTTATTATTAGTTAAATCATATGATTGCTTAAAAAACACTGCTTTTCGGATCTATACATTATAATGATGCACTCGAATATTATTACGATCTCGTGTTTGTACTGTTATACAGTATACACTGTATATGGCGACTTTCCCATGGTCTGATGCGAATATGCGATCTACATAGGTCTTTATATCTTGTAGTGATTGATGTGACCTTCAAATTCCACCAACAGTGTAAAGTTATGAAAGTGTACAATGCATTCTATATGACTTTTTTTATTCTATTAAGATTGATAAATATATTACCAATATATATATATATATATTATACACCTTTTGATAGAAATGATTATGATATAGTAATTTATACGGTGGGTGTATAAAACAATGGCAAATGTGCATTGCTATACTATAGCTTGTCCACTTCAAATGATTCAAGTATGCGGTACGCATGAATAGATATAATGATTATGTTCAATTAAAACTACATAGGCAGTGCTTTATATACTTTAAGTTAGATCATACAGTTGTTTCCTACTAATATTTCAATACATTGGGTCGAAAAATAACTCTTCTTGATCTTGCAATGCGACGCAAAAGAAACTCTAAAATTTTAAATTTGTGTAAATATTTTACATAAAATATATAATATTTAAATAGGAACTCTGAACACGCCACACCTCCCGATCATAAATTCGTTTGTGCAGGTACCATAGAAATAATAATAACAATAATAAATTTGTATTTTCTTCGCACGCATAAATACTTATTATTTATTCCGCAGCATACGCCGCCGAATCAATTTGAACGGATAAAGCGCCGTGCTTTATCTGCGCTACAGCCACAGCCGACGCACACAAAGAGGGCGCAGTGAGCTATATGTATAAGCTCACATATATATATATATATAATCGTATACTATATATTTATGTATACGATGCACACACACACACACACACACACACACATAAATAAATATAAGGAAATTCCGAGCTCGTTTTACGCATATACATATACCGACTATGCATACTAATGCCGCGCTCTCGTATTTTAAACCGTTTTCCAAACATATATATATATGTCTCTACTCTTTTCGCGCGCGCCATGAGCCTAGAGTTCGCTCTCTCTCCTCGCCCTCACGATCCTAATATATACGAGCGCGTATCGTCTCGACGTTAAACTTTTTTCTGCCCCCTCCAGCGCACCCCTTCCACGCGTTCAACCGTCCAGAAACGGAAAAATAAAACAATAATAATATATGTATATAAAGTATTATACATAGTACAGTAGGTATTATATTATATTATATATTATACGGATATATATAGTATTATTATGAAAATGGAAAAAATACATTAAACGAAAAAGTTTTTCTCTTTTTCGTCGACAGGCTTACACGGCGCTAATCCCATCCGAAATTATTAATAATTTAAAATTCCTATTTCACCCACCCGTGTGTATACGCATATACATATATATACATGTTCAGTTACATATTATTTATTCGACCTTCTTTGTCTACATATGTAATCTCAGTATTTTTCGGTCGGCAATACAGTAATATTAAAATACAAAGGCATCGGAAACATTACGATCGATCATAGAACAGGCTGAAAAAATTATTATTTTTTAAGAATCATGTACCTATCTATGATATAATAATTTGAGTTTTTCGACACGTGCCATATACATAAGCCAAACGCGTTCCAATGGAACCATATATACCAAATATTATGATATTATTTTATTATTATTTATTATACACGCACGAGGAAAACAAAAGACCCACCTTAATGTATAGTATAATACGTGGACATGTATATGTTTATACATTACATTTACATTATTAAGTATGATATTATAAATACAGCACAGTGCACCACGCGTGTTTGTGAAATTGTGATAAAATCGATTTTTATAGGAAACAACAACGTTGTGGTGACTGGTGACTGATTAGCATATATTGTTTGACGTCAACAACAATAGTATTATATATACTGGTATATATAATATATATACTGCAATGAATATACCTACACACATACATATTATCGGGTATATGGTAGTATAAATGTGTAATGTAATATTGAGACGCCAACAATTATATAGAACAATAATAATCGCAATATAATAGTTATTAAACATTGTAAAATTGTTTTAACACCTAAACACGTGACCGTGTGACTGCTGCAGAGTAATCTATACACGCGTATAGGCATTAGGTATACATAGGCAATAAATAGGTGTAGATATACAGATATATCTATCTTTTATTTTATATAAAACGACATCACGTCGTATACAATGATATAAAAATCGGCAATATTATTACTATAAGCCTATATGTTTTGTTCGTGAATTTGGCCTCCCGACTTTAAACGATTGATTCCAAAATCGTGCCAATACCTATCTGTATTTGTATGTATAAACATTTAGACTTTTAGAGAGCATTTTCAGCGGTCCGTATTCCGTAAGGTATAATATAAATACTTATATACCACGAATGTTTAATTCTTGTAGTTAATTAATAATGTGTGTAGATATTATGATGCATAAAATATCTATTAGGTAATGGTATGCGTACAACACGAGGTGGATAAAATAGCGACGGGAAGTCGTCATTATCGTATTATAACGCGTGCGTGTATATAATAGTTGGACAACCATAGTTCGATGAGTGCAATTTTTGTTTTATACCCATCACCTGAAAACTCCAGCTGAGGTCTGTCCCAGATTTATCACGTGCACACACACACCGTGAACATCACATGGGTGCGTATATATATATATACAGCGAGCACGATTTTCGGCTCAAAGACGTCCGGCTATAATTTTCCACCACTGATGTCGCGCTGCGGCAAACGAGACGACGACACAAAAATTATTTTTATTTTTTTTTACTATTATTATTATTATTATTGATTTTTTTCTCTGCCGTCTACGAATAATATCTCATCGTGCAACGGTCGCGGTTCGCGCACGTCCAAATATCTATCAGCAACGGTCCGTGAAGCGGATAGACGCGAGCAAATCGCTAAACACCCCCTTCAGGTTATTTTCCCGAGCGACGAAAAACGCCATTTCCTTTTTTTGAACGTGCTATATATATCTAATAGTATATAAATATATACTGCAGCAATATATTATATATACGGGCAGGTAGGTATATACGCCGTATTACCCGCATTTTTTTTCACTCCTACGACCGTGGCCGCCAATTTTTGTCTGTCATCGTCTGTAAAATATATATATATACGTATATACATACCTATAAGTCCATTGTTTCTCATTCGTCCGGATATCGCGCGACCTGCAGCACTTTTTTCTCTTCCTCTTCACGCTGTAGACGCGCGTCCGTTATCTTTTCATCCTGTTCCCTTTTCGTCCGTATAACAGCTACTTCGGAACATCGTCCCCACCCCTCGGATGCATTATAATATAATATAATACAATACAATATGCAATGTACTGCATAGATCGCAAATATGAGTACATATAAATAGAAATCGATTGCAATCTATAGATTTGTTGGTCATTTATTGTGTGGATATACATATATCTATTTTATGCAAACTCGAGACGCGATTTGTTCGTTATTTTATATAGGAATGACGGGGTTGAATAATATAATACATTAATATAGTTACAGTCGAGAAAAGATATTGCCACGCATAAAATACATTAATTTCGTCGGACACCCTGCATCACAATATAGTATATTGTAATAACTTATATTGTAACGTTTACTGCGTGAGTGTCCCTGTAGTATTATATATACATTTGACGCATTTGATCACTATTGACTATTTGACTATATAGTATATATTACATAGGTGCTATGAAAATCAAAGTTTATACTATGTACGCGTGGAAATTCATATTTTGAGTTAAGTTTGAATGTATTGTATAACGAAACTTTTCGAGAAACTGTTATGATACCAATAACTGCATATTATACGTCGTCGCGGTGTATTTATGCGTGGGATGCATCAGGGTCTCTAGAGTAGGCCGTATAAATACAAATATAATATGCATATATATATATATACGTGAGTGAGTGAGTGTGTGTGTGTGTGTGTGTGTGTGTGTGTGTGTAAGAAAGGGTCAGGCGCGGTGTTGGTGGCTGAAGGGCGGGCGGGCGGTTTCACATTATAATAATTAATCGGGCAAATACCCGAAACGACGTGTTAAGACATCGTATATTATAATAAACGTTAACAGAAACGTTAATGTTTATACCACGACGTGCATGTGTCAAACTCGAACTGTAAGTATATATATACATGGTGAGGGGTCGTGCTTTGTGATGAAGGGGGTACGAACCACCTACCTGCGAATATACCTATATATATGCAGCAGTATACCGTGTGCATATTACCCGAAGCTTATGGTATCCGAACACGACGATGACGACTACGACATAATTTCATTTATTTATAATACTATGTATTTATAATACTATGTATTTATTTTTTGGCTTTCGTTGTAATATTTTCTAGTGGGGAAACGATAAATATCTCGGCGAGTGACAAGGGGGGAAATAACGACAGCAGTGACGCGCGTGCTGTAGCAGTTCGTTTCTGTGTGAATTTATGTTTTGGGACTTCGCCGGCGGTGCAAATGAACTCCAAACTAGCCACTATATAATATGTGCATTCTAATAAATTATTATAATAAACTATTATCCTGTATTAATAAAGGCAGCTTGTGTAAAACAGAAATCATAATGGTTGGTTAGCTCTACACAGGTCATCCGTATCTAGTGGGTTCTATCTGAGAATCTATTGGTGTATTAGTTTTTTTAAGCACTGGTCGATGATATCATCCAACAGTGCTGATAAAAGAAAGAATAGTTTCATATAAACAGTGAGCATCATAAAGCATCATTTTTGATAGTTTAAATCAACATATTGTATAATATAATATTAATATATTATGCCTTTTTAATCAGATGCTTATAAAATATCTTATTAGGTTAGATATCTAGACTTGGATTGTAAATTTAATTTATTTTTATTTTCATTAATTAGGATTAAAAAAAAATAATTATACTTTGTTAAATTACTTTAGTATATTAACTAATTTATATTTTTTAAACATTTCACATTACAATAATTTTTTTGCATTATTTCCAGAATCAACCCTCATAAATTGTCCACTTGGTGTATTTATATACCCATATCAGGTCTCTATAGAACCCGTAGACTTACGATCTACGTCCCGTGTATCTTGTCAAGGATAAAGTTCAAAGTACTCTTAGTCCGAAAAAAATATTTGTAAAAAATTAATTTATATTTTGTTAATCTCATAATATGTAGAAATGTTTATTAACTTATTAATGTCGACGAAAAAACTGAACCTGAAGATAAAATTAAAAATATGATTCGCACACAAGGTTCAAACTGTTCAATTATCTTCTGGACGATTAAAATCGATCACCAGCGACGATCGATATAAAACCATATAAGCGACCCCCACCGAAATCGTCCAGAATTTATAGCTCGATCGCTCACACGCGAATCGCATTCAGCACTAATAAATTAAGTCAGCGCTATATCGAAAACTGCAACCGAGCTATTAATAATATTATTATACAATTAATCTAAATATATATAAACATATATACACACACACACACACACACACACACACACACACACACACACACACAAACACACACACGCGTACTCACAATATATATTATATTTGTATACTATGTGGTTATTATTACACAGACTTGTGTCAAAGACAAACGGCGTGAAAAAAACTGTAGTTTCCCTAACGATTACCTACATAGGTACCTACATTTTCGTGAGAAAAATCGTCGAGTGCGATTTATATTCGTATAAGTATAGTGTACGTAAAGTGTATGTAAAAAAAATCTGTCATACCGCATGTACGATGACGATGGGCACACCTCGTGTTGCGCTGCAGCGAGGTAAAGATATTACCCGCGAAGGAGAAAAATTACGGAACATAATATTATACATGAAAATATTATAACTGCATAATATAGCGTATAATATACATAATATAGTATACATACACACTAAGACGACGACGGATAGTGTGTGAAAGGACCGAAAAAAAAACACACCCCGCGGGACGCCCGATAATTTACACGAAATTACCGAGTAAATACCAGTTTCACGTGATGTCATTATACGAGCACCCAAGCGTGTGTGCAGTGGGCTTTGATTAATTGTTATTAATATTATCGCATTGTCCGTACGATATTGAATATGTGACTTACGCCTTTCCCCCCCCCCCTTCGTTTATCTCTCTTCCCGACGTGATTTAAGAAGTGGTTCGTTGTCGGTATCGGCGAGTACCTATACACACTCACATGCTTAATCGTATATTACCTACGTATATAAAAATAATAATATTATATTTATAGGTAAAACGCCTGTCCATATTAAATGTAACTCGCGTCACGCGCGCAGAACCGTATGTGAGTGTGTGTGTGTGTGTGTGTGTGTTGCAGGATATTAAAATATTATTACATTTTATATACACATCTATATATTATTATGTATGCGACACGAATTCTTCGGTCCATTATATTATAACGCGTATATCATATGGGTATATGATAATAAAATTATTGTACGTACCCATCATAAACTCGAAGATATCGATACGCGCGTCCAA
Source organism: Myzus persicae (assembly GCF_001856785.1). Taxonomy (NCBI): domain Eukaryota; kingdom Metazoa; phylum Arthropoda; class Insecta; order Hemiptera; family Aphididae; genus Myzus; species Myzus persicae. Next base: position 1,105,179 of record NW_019101783.1, on the reverse strand, counting down.
AACACGAATCTTTGGACGAAATTTACCGCATTTTTTTCGGTCGTTGTAAATTATTGTTATTACATGTTGCGCTACACTCGCCTCGATAATATCGTATAATATACTATACTCAGTCACTAGTGTATTTATAGGCATCCATTCGACCACAGTACAATGCGAGCGCGATGGACGCATTATTATTATATATTATTCAATATTGTATAATGTTATAATATGTGCTTCAGCTATAACACGGTCCTATTTTTATGTAGATAAATATACCCACCTCCTGTATATACGTAGGTGGGTATGAGATAATATATTATATTATGATAATGTATGTGTGCACTTATTAATAGTCCGTTTAGTTTTCTTTCGACCTTTTTTTCGTTTCTTTTATTACATACTTATAAAAGTTGAATTCACGCTAGTGCTCGAGTAATTTAGAATTAATTAAAAGCAGTAACGCTCCGTTTGAATACTTAAAGTCAACGGACGGCGTACAGTTGTTTCTGCTGCACCATACCACCTAACTATAATGTACATTATTTTAACGGCGGTACCCATTTACACCCATCATTATAGTATATTATTATAATAAAAATAGTACTCGGTTCACCTTATTACATAACTGCAATACTGCAGCAGCGATATAATAATATTGAAATAATATTGCTGGCGGAGTCTTGAAATGGATGCTTCAACATATTTTATTGTTCTATGCATATAATATGTATTTATAATTATAACAGCAAATCCGTAGTCAATTTATACGCATTATAGTCTTCTGAAAAACAAATCACGCGATATGTTTGTCTCCGTCAACAAAGTTTAATAACACATAAATATGGTCATGGGTGCTATTTATTATATTTTAATAATATGTCGAACGTATATATTATAGGTATTATGTTTCCTGAAAATGTTATATGTTGCGTGCTACCTGTTATTATTATGGATTATATACTTAAATAGTTGTATGAAAGGTTATTCGTCTGACTTGAATTTATAAAACAATATTCAAAATCTTGCTCGAAAATATGTGTATAGACAATATTATCAATTCGATTTAATCATTTTCACAAATACAAAATCAACAATTCGTATTTGCGTGTGGGAAGTGTTAGTGTGCGTGTGAATTATTCGTGTGTTAACGGTCCTCTATATTCAGTTTGGACACTGGCCACAAGTACCAAATAGAACATATATTTGTAATTTTTCGTCATAAAAAAAACATTTGATGGACTGTTTGCAGGATGACAGTAATAAGGACTATATATATAATATAATATTATAGTCTTTCGCGAAAAATGCAGCCGAAAATATTTTTCTTCTGTTCAATGTAATAATATATAAGTATAACACTCCTATTGTCATGGATATACCCCAACCTACCTATATATAGTGTGGTGACAGACGACATAGTAACAGAGCGTATTTAGTCATCGTCACAAGTTTCTAAATAACTGCTGCTCACTAAACGTCCGCGGGTGCTACATTGTTCATCTGAAATAATAATGTAATAACACCACGACGGCGGACGATTGGTGCAGCAGCGGTAGTCGCTAAAAAAGACCTAACATAATACCCCGTATCATGCACGTGGCGGCGGCGAAAAACCTCGTTTTTATAGTTTTTCGGTCGGTCAACCGATTCCACCGCACGCGAGACATATATTACAGTCGTTCGAAGGTACCTATGCCTATATAATATTATTATAGTACGCGACGACCTACCTACATAATATTATATATAATTTAAGTATATGTATTTTTTTTTTTTTTATTACCCCGATTGTCGGCGGCGACCGTTCCCAGAACGGAAAATAATATATAAAATAACCCTTTGAAAAAGTTTCGGAAGATTATAAAAAACGAAACAAAACGGTGAAAAAAATATGTGTACATAAAGTTTTTTTTTTCCTAAACACATTATATTTATACATATAAGTGTACATATACATATGCATATATATATTTACGTTTTTTAGACGCGTCGTAAACACGTCCTCGTCCGAAATATTAAACGTACGACCCGTGACCCCCGCGTGTCCTCTCGCGCGGCTTTTCGGCACGACCCGAGTGTGTATGTGTGTGTGTGAGCGCGCCTGGACGCCCTGCCGTTTCACGAACGCTGCAGAGAGAAGAACGCATTTTTTACGTTATTGTTTCTCTCTTGTCTTGCTCTCTTTCAAATCTCTCTCTCTCTCTCTCTCTCTCTCTCTCTCTCTCACTCTCTCTATAGTACGTTTTTATCTGACCCCCATCCCCCTTCACCCGCATAAACTCTCGCACTATTTTCTCCTTTTGAACCCGACCGACTCGTTGCGTCGGCGGTGAAGGAGATGATGAATCGTTTTGGGGCACCACCCCTTGTACGCACATATAGGTATAAATATAAATATATATATATATATATATAAATAGGTATTGGATTGGTATACGACTCGCACACATTTTATACTTATAAACATATTAAATATACTCAGTACTTACTATCGATAACCGATATATTACGGTGATACATATTGTATAGGGTATTTTTTCATTTTTTTTTTTGCAAACGGAGGTGATATGAAGTTTATGTGTAATTTATTGAATTTTTTTGTTTTCACAGGCGGTATGGCAAAAAGTGCAATGGTTGCGCCCAGGGCATCTCACCCACTGACCTGGTGCGGAAAGCCCGGGACAAAGTTTTTCACCTAAACTGTTTCACGTGCATGATATGTCGGAAACAGCTGTCTACCGGCGAGGAACTTTATGTGCTCGAAGACAACAAATTCATATGCAAGGACGATTACATATCCGGCAAGAATGGGCAAGGTGCGTTATTATATTTTGTTATTTAACAGTAGTTTACGCTTTAAATCGTTTTTATATATTCCGCATACCTAATATTATAGTTTAAAAATACAAAACTTAATTAATGACAAATATAAACACTAAAGAAAACAAGAAAGCATTTAAAACAAATCCTGGGATAAGTCAGGCAATAAAAATAAAAATAAATGAAAATGAAAACTGAAAAAATTAGTATAAATCGATTAAGGCCTATTTCGATACACATTTTTCCAATTCCCTTCCACGCCACTGAAACCCCTTCCCGTCATTTCTACTTCTAAAGTTTGTTTCCTGTCTGAAAACGGGGGACATAACGTGGTTACCGGTTACTCGACGCGCAAAACTCCCGTCGTATAGCTATATTATATATATATATATATGTATATTCTCTTCTACCCCTACCGATAATATATATATATATACATAGACACACACACGCACTCAAACATTGAAACATATATACTATACCGTATATATACTATATACACCCCCGGCACGCACGACAACCCTTCGCCATGACCCGTTTTGCACGCATAACTAGATTTCCGTTGATGAGTTTCAAATCGAGTTTCCCAACTATGGAAATGAAGTTCCGGCTGCCACCCCCTCTAGCCTGCAACATCCGTCCGAAAACGTAGTATATCCTATATATGTGTACGCGCAACTCTATACCACACAGCACCGAGCGCGTTCGCGTGCAGCATTTCAATATTTCATAATATACAAAACAGCTTGGTTTGAGGGGAAACATACTGCAGCGGTATACGGAGGTTCTTAAAACACGGTCGCGTATGATATATTATACCGTAATACTGTTGGTCTCCACGCGACAAAGCTCGTTTGGCCAATGTTTATTGCACGTGTGCGCGTTGTACACGTTAGAAAATTAAAAACTTATTCGAGCGCGTATTTCGGTCTGCATACAATACGTGTGTATATATAACAATTATAAGGCATAAACCAACGGCCGTATAAATATTATGAACGTCAACGTACGCAGTGGTACATAAATTACTTCTTTATAAGGTATAGGTACCTGGGGAAAAAAAATATCTGTTTAACCGCAAAAGTCGCGAGTAATTGGATTTAAATACTACATAATATTATATTCTCATGCGTATGACTGTACTAACTGTAAACCGGTTGTATGAGTTGAGTGTCAAGGTCTGCTGCGGCGCTAATGATACAAATGAAAATAATAGTTTAGCGCGTTGTACTTAAAATATACTCTATAGGTACATATAATACGCGCAAAACCGGTTAAATCGCAGTCATACACTATCAGTATGTAGGAATAGGCGTACTTGCCCTCGTTTATAACATAATATATTATTATTATATATAGTCGGGTAATACGTGGAATCGTTTTTCCGACCCAAGTATGAACGTGCCTGTGCGTATAGAAGATGGCTAAGATAAAAGAAATCCGAAGGAAATTAGACGGTTGGACGTACGAGTCATTTTCACCAGCTAAAAAAATACCGAGTACCCAGTGAAATAAGTTAAAATATTAATGATGGATGTTCCTGGACGTGATCCTAGCCCCGGCTATTATACATACAGGTAGTGAAAATTAAAAAAGTAAAAGTAAAAACAATAATTACCGTCGACCCGTAATAGAATAATAATGAAGCAAATGTTACAAAATATCGCGGGCTTAAAATAACCGGTTATAAAATAGGTATAAGTAGATGAAATGATGTGCACAAAACTATAAACCTACGTTATATAGGTATCACATACACCTGCAGTATACTCAAATTGTTATAATATATATTATGCGCGGTGTATAGATGACGTTTAAATATTTGAAACGACCGGCGTGCTTATACGTATTTTATTTTAACCCCTCGGAGTTTCACAAAGAAGTGCCGACGCAAAAAAAAAACACGAAATCTTGCGTCAAAACAAGCGAGGCTCGCGTTAAACTTTCAACAGTGGTTTCCGTGCGTCTATATCATGACATCACCCTTAAGAAAAAACAAAAGAAAACACGACCAAAAGCATACATGTATATTATATATATATATACGTCATTATACAAGCTTGTTTATGAAAAATAAAAATAAAAAACATTTTTTACACCAAAGCGCACGTAATGGCATTGTGAGTCGAAATATTGGAATTTTCTTCCTTTCACGTTACACGCCACACACACACGCATACGACACACACGCACAATGTACTCGGTGGTACACGGTGAGTTAAATAGGCGCCAGAAATTTCGTTACAGTCTGCGGCAAGTACCTATACATGATACATATATATAGGTATATAAGACGCGGTAGGCACTACGTGTGTAGTAGCGGTATACATAATAATAATACGGTAGTAGAGCATGTGTATAATATTATATAATATGCGTGTACAGAGGAGAGAGAAAAAAAAGAGAGAGAAATAGACCATCGCGCGCGTACACACGCATTCCCCGCGGGTCATTTTTCCCGCGTCTCCTTCGGGGCCGTCCTCGCAGACTATTATTATTATTATATATATATTATATTATATTATGTTCATGTGTGTGTGTGTGTGTGTGTGTGTATGTGTGACCACGGTAGCGAACGTACATAATAAATATATATATATATGATATATATGGTCGCCACCACGCACTATATACAGGTATAGGTAGATACCTACAACTATTGTTCCATTGTTGGTCCACGTCGCGGTGCGCACGAGAGGGAGAAAAAAATAAAGAAAATAATATAATGTCGAAACTTTAATATACAATAATATATTATCGTATGTGTATACCTCTATATTATACACACGACCGTCGTCCGTGTCGCGTTCACTATGTAATATATATACATATAAATGTATTATATATATATATAATATATATTAGGTATCCACCTGTTTGTCGTTACGGATATTTCGTGTTAATTTCAACCAGCGCGGTGTATCGATCGTGTTGTGTATATGTCTGGGTCTCTCACCGAACACGACGCCCGCTCGTATACATTAATATACACACGTCACACACATAATATACTCGCGCGGTTCCCATATAATATAATATTATAATAAATATTAACGTTCGATGGTGGTATGCTCGACTGGGAAAAACAATTATCAGAGGGATACTCTGAAGACATAATATTATATAGGTGGTACACGACAATTTTGTTCCTAGGTGTATTATGTTAGTGTAGCCACAGACGTTTACCCGCCTACTACTATAGTTAGGTACCCCACTCATCTCCAAAGCGTTGTCAATGATAACTTATCATTAACCAGCCAAAATGTCATAATAATGTATGCAAAATAATGAAGAATTAACAAAATAGGTACTTTTAACGACGTAATACTTAATGCAGAGCCCTCTCCACCCTTGATTCGTATAAAAGAATTGATTAAGCATAATTTATATCAAATAAATGTAATATGAATAAAGCATAATCTGAAATAACGATTTTATGATAGTTTCGCATTATGGCAACAAAATGAATAACGCAACAACTTGAACAACTATATTATAACATGAAGAACGTTTCGTAACGTTCCGTTTATCAAATAGCGAATATAGTATACTCTCTTGAACACCACTTCTGCCTGTGCAACTAATTTAACAGTCTTCTGACGTTATACTCTAAGCTCGGTCTTTCTGTGTCAAAACTCAAAAGTCAAGCATTACCTATGCGTCATATCCGTCTTATTGCGATAACTTCGAATAAATAAACACCCAAGCAATAATAATATTATGTAATCGATATTTTTTACGATCTACATCATACGCGCGTATCATTTATATTATGCACAGCATTTAACGACAACACACGTTAGTCATTATGTCGACAATACACAATATCACCAAGTATTCTGCAGCTACGTTTGTACAATAAAATCGCGTACGTAAACCTGCGCGTAAAACGCCGAACCGCGTGGAGGCGGTGGCCGTCGAAAATCATGATGGCGTACCACGGCGGCAGCTTTCTCGGAGGCCACGATGGCCGCACCGCGAGCGATGTACGCGCGCCACTGCAATATTATATTCACCAGCCGGGCGGCCGTGGGTGGAGAATCCACGTGCATACGATATCATAATATTATACACGTTGCGTTAGTGTAATATCATAATATTATACATCTACACAATGTGTATGCGCCCCCGAAGTCGTACACTATATAATATAGTAGGTATTATTATTATACAACGTTGTTCACGATCAGGTTTTTCACAAAAGTCGATGATCGTAACTGCGCGCAGATAATATTCTGACGACGGGTTTGAATCAATTCTCTGCGCACATGCATCAATAATGCATCGTCCGTTTTATAATTAGGCGTACACCTGCTATCTGAGGAAATAGAATACCTCAAAAATTGGTATTCATTCAAAGTTCAAACACAACGCACCGATCAAAAAGATTCCTTTCAAACACTAAATAAGTAGATGTCCATACTTAAGACTTAAAACATAACCTTTATTAGGTACGTAGGGTAGGTTAGTCAAATAAGAAAAAAATAATTCCACGGGGGATTCAAAAGTCTATGAAAAAAAAAATTAGATTACAAGATGTTTAAATGACTAAGGATATCATTAGAAGGGATGGGTGATGGTACAATGTACACTGTACATAAATAAATATATTATTTTAAAGAAGAAGGATTTTATTACCCACCGTCCCCTCTCAATTCACTCAATATACATTCTGATGTTTAGACTTTACTCTATATATTATAATATGCTCAGCGAGTTAATTAATAATCCTTATCAAAATAATATCGTAATCATATAGAATAAAATATATGCACAATAAATAATATGGAACCGTTGTCACAGTAATAGTGTACAGATATACCATCATTATTATTTATTGAATACTTATTACTTATAAATGTGCTAACATTTTATCTATCTTTATGAAAACCAGTCGAGGAAGTATTTTTTGTTTCCCTCGTCGAAAGTTCAAAACCCGTTATATTCTTTAGCATGATAAAAGAGGTCAATCGCATAAAAACAGCAAAATACGTTTGTTTTTTCTTTTTTTTTGTTTCGTTTCTCCGAGCGCATTCCGTCTCGTTTCGCCGACGATGACTATTCGACGACTCCATTTTTACAACGATTTTCTCGCGCTGAGTCTAGCGCGTATAATAGGTACCTATGTATTAAAGTATATATATATATATATTATAATAATATAAGCGATTTGGCGCGACGGGAAAAGCATCTCGGCCCAAATGAACCGTATAGCTTGCAATGGCGGACGCACGCGTGTGATTTTCCTGTCGTCGTCGTGTTTTTTTTATTTTCGTTTTAATTTTCGATTTTCACGCTTCCCCGACTTGCTCGCACACAAACGACAAGCGACACCACTTCAGCAATATAATTCTCGTCCTCGCCGTTGTGCCCACAAGAAGACGACACATAAAAAAAAATCGCTTCGAATTGAACACGGCTTATATAGATTACTTTAATATAGAACATTTATATTGGAAGAAGCCCGGGACACGACGACGACCACAATGGGCGCTATATACATATTATAATAGTGAACCCACCTTATATACCTATATTTGTATGTTGTGTCGACGCTTATGAGCGCGAGCGCCTATTGCTTGCTCCGATAGTGATTTATAACCGATTGTCAAACTTTTCCCATGTATGTATTCCATCGCCACCGCCGACGGTCGAAAAATCAACAAATGAAAAATGCGTTTTATCACTACACGACGACGTCTAGACACACCACCACCGCGGACGATAATTAATTATCTCTCGTGAGAGTGAGTGTACGAAATCTTTCGTGTAGGTCCCGCGCCGTATACATATACAAATAATAAAATATGTTATATATTATTATGTATATAGCGTTTAATCTCGTAACCTCGAAAATTAAACGAAAGTCTCTTTATTTTATACAAAATATGTATAATATCTAATAATGAGTGGATGGTATATGAGGAATTTTTTTGCGCGTGTAATATATACAACAAAATTCGCGTTTATGCATGGAAAAACATAGAGCTAGCGCGGAAATAGATAAATTATTACTTCCTGCAGAGTGGGATATAATATAAGCTCGAACGAAAACGATATCAAAAATATATTCTTCGATACACGATGCTAACTTATACTATAGTAGTAAATCGTTTAAAGTGTTCTTATTCACGGTTCCGATGAATATTCCGTTTCTAAATAATTACGATTCGTAACTCAAAATACAGGTTATACCTATTTGTATAACCGAGTATAATATACCTATATATATTATATATATATATATATATATATGGGTGTATGGGAATACATTATATTATTTTTATTCGCATACGAGTATCACGCTGTACGTGAGTACGTCGGATGAGACGTGATTGGCGACGACGCGATAGGAAGGTTCAAAATATTATATTATATTAAATAATAATAATAATAATAATGATAATAATAATACACGCTCGCGGTGTAACGACGACGGACGAGATGACCTCAGCGACGGCGGCGGCGGCCGGTTCTTTTGCGTCTGACGGGCGACGTCGAAATCGCGAAACGCCCCGCGGGCTATACGTCGCCGCCGCACGCCGCCCGCCGCCACCGCCGCTATACACTGCAGCCGACGGCACACAGAGGAGTCGTGCGGCGGCCGCTCTCAGCGGGGGGCCCGTTTGCCTTTTTACCGCGTCGCCGCGGGGGGAACTACGCCGTCGACGCCGCCGACACGACCCTCCGCCGCTCAGCCCTGGGACGGTGCGCACCTCCCTCCAACGCCGCACGACCGATGTCCCTATATAATATACAATAATGGGTACAACATGTGATATATTAGAAACACTGTAATATATATATATATATAATATATAACAAAAATAATGTTCGATACGATTATAACGGCCCCGACCAAGTAGTATATTATATTATTTAATATAATATACTACTATTTAATATAATATATTAAGGTGTCGGTCATTGAGATTTTCTGACGCCAAACGTCTCCGAATTAGTACGGGGATGCGCAATACCCGCGAGCGTCACAAGATATTGTGCTCCGTATACCTTTAACAGCAACCTGCAGCTACTGGAGTGTCATATTTTCATGGTACCTATACTTATACTATTATATTCACATACGATTGCAGGCGGGTGTATAATGACTGTGACATTTATTATACAACCATCTTCATGAATATTTTACATTTTAATATCAACTTTTAGCTATAATAGGATATTGTAGGTACATAAAATAATAGGTTTTATATATTTTAATATTGATATATGTATATACTGTATATCTCTGTATATAGATACCTATACCTACCTAGTGCTGCAGTGTTATCGCGTTATTGTTTTTTTTTTCTATTCTTTATTCACGCGTATATATTATATTCCCAGACACGCGTTCCGGCCGGGCCGAAGGAATCGTAAATCGGCTTCGGGCTAAAGAGATGATAAAAAAAATTACACTACGTGACGTCCGCGGCGTAAATTAGACGACGCGCGCGTGTAGGAAAAAAAAGTAAAATAAAATAATAACGACGATAAACAATGACATGTCTTCGGGCACGAGTGATTTAGTGGCCGCGTCGTCGTTAGATATATATGTGGTGTTATTTTTTTATATACCTACTTTTTATATTTATATAATTATTATTCCGTCCGCGATATAACGGGCTCGGGAGAAGGTGTGAAACGGCGGACGCCCGAGAAGTTTTATGGATATACCTAATATAGTCGCGTACGACCTGAGCGCATTCACACACATGTATACACACCAACACACACACACACACACATATATATACACAAGTGTGAGCTCAGCACGCGTGCCGTAGCTGCCGACACTTAACAAATCCAATTAGGCTACGATCTATCTAGTCTCGCGGTATGCGAAGGGTGCCCGAAACATTGATCAATGCTCACGGGTCGTGGACTGTGGAAAAAAGTTTAATTTCGACATAAATCCCACTGTGGTTTTTCGTATTATAATATACATATATAAGTACCTATTTTATTATTGTAGCACCAATCGATGTATTCTGAACTGCTCGATTTTCTCAGTACATAATATTGTGTATTATTGTGAATTGTGATGCTGCTGCAGTCGTAAAATTTAATTGCTCTCGCGACCGTCCCCGTCGTATCTAAATTTGATTGGAAAATATAATGGAAGGTGATAAAGTAATACACCAAAGTGTCAAATGCATATAATACGCACGAGCTAAATATATATTATAACGAGTGTATTATTATAGTATTGCAGTATAGTTATTCCAAGCGGTTGACGTGGCATATCGTAAATTCGTCAAAGATCGCACGTGGGCAGTCCGTGTCTTTCTTTTTAAATACTACACCGAAGCCGTGTAGCGTACTATTATTATATTTCAAATACGTGAAGTTCCATTGAAGCGAAGGATCGGAGAGAGTGAGAGAGATTAAGGAAAGGAGAGAGACCAGATTACGGAATTTGAAAAAAAGTTGTAATTCATAAGCGTTATGTGTATTTTTCACACGTTCTCGAGGTTCGAACTAAACAGGCTGGCGGCGGATCGTAAACTTGACGTTTCGATGGCTCGAAACAAATCTGACGTCTGTTCGGGACACGGTGATAATGTCATTATATTTCATGTATATATGTATGCAATATACATTTATACATTATGTGTGCGTGTATATGTGCGTACGGGAGCGTTTCAAGGGGACCGACAGAGAAGTTAGAAAAAAAATAATAATAATAAAATAAAAATTATGAATATCGTACATATGTATAATATGTATATATATTATATAAAAAGAAAAAAAAATCATAAAAGAACCGAACACCTAAGACGGGTCGTAAAAATTGACAGGTATTCTGGTGGTTTTCTGGTCACTTTTTTTTCTACGTCCCTCGAGCATAAATTATGTAAAAAATTCGTGTTATATGTAAATATGAGCGCCTGCGATCGTTTTGACGGCCCAAAGACTCCGGTCGGTCTGGGTTGATCATAAAAAAAAATCCTTCAAAACTATATATACATATAATATCCTTTATACCGAACTGCGACTTGGGCGTATAATACTATATATAACGCCGAAAACCTACTCGGTTATTATACGGCAGCTTGTAAAATAACCCGAAAAGACAGTAATGACCCAGCTCCCAGTATTTTACACATTTAGTATTGTATATACTATATATTCGTTTTTTATTTTACGATTGTTACATTATATTATTTTTTTTACCTAGCTAATTTACCGTACAAAAACTTCCGAAAGAAACGATTTTATGCGGTGTAGGTATATAATATAATATTATATTATATGAATGTGCACACACGTGTATACCTATATAGTATATATATTATATCCTCGCGGTGCAACAAAAAGACCGTAACTTTTTATTCTTTTCAACGTCCCTTTATATTACGACATATCGCAGCCGACTCTAGACGATAAAAATTCGCATTCGTTTTCGCGCGATTCTAATTACGATTCGCATGCATTTATTGCGCATATAGTTTTTGGAATAAAATGAAACGATAAAACAACAAACGAAAAGCGCTTGTACATTTTAGGATACATCGGTGGAATGGTTTTCGATTTTTATACCTTTACTACAATTTGTGTATATATACACACGAAAAGCAAGCAATGTCACGTATTACATGCTTCGATTTTTGCGTCCGTACACGTATAGAATTGCGAATTAAAATCAGATCACTTCCCGAAATATCCTTTACATATTATATATAGGTAATATATATATGTATTTCAAATTTCTATGCTAGGATGCGGGCACGCGCGTGGATCATAAAGCCTTTTGCGTGATACGCGTACGTAATATTATATATCTATGTATATTACGCAATAGTATAATACCGTAATATATATATATATTTCAGGGAGAGGGACGAGAGCAAAAAGCGTCGAACGCGCGATTGAATTCGTGATGGGATTTTTGTCATCGATACACCCCCCCCAAACACTAGGCGGCTCGATATACCCTTCTTCTTCTCCTCTTGTCCCCTGTCGACCGCATTGTTTGCACAGGATACTAACCACCACCACCACCACCACCAGCAGTATTAGTGTATATATTTGTGTGTGTGTGCGTGTGCGAGTGTGTATGTTGTTTGTATGCCGAGTATTTGTATACGTGTGTTTATACATATATACATATTATATATGTATATTATTATATCTCTGGAACGGTGAGCCGACATATTGCGCGCGCGTTCCTATCATCCCCGTCGGCAGACTCGGGTTTAAACTCCCGAGCGTGGCTACACAGCATCAGCGTGGTCCTCGGGCGCGCGTGCAGTACGCCCCGCGGGCGCGAATGGGTAATCGAGTTTGATTCCTGAACAAATATTGTCGTAAGCCCTTCTCCACGCGCACCCGTTCTTCCCGTTGTTTCCATCGCTTCGCGTCCTTCTCCTGCACCCCCGAACCTATCCCACCCGACCCCTCCACTATTTACCCCTCGCCCATAACCAATCGCACCACAGTCAACCCAGAGGGATATATATTATGTACCCAGAACGCGCTTCAGAGCTGCACCCTCCGAGGGACGTGTATACATATTATATGTATACACATGCGCCTTGTGTACACAATGTTGTTGTTGTGTGTGTGTGTATTATTCGCCAAGCTCTGACGCCTCTGCCTCTGGATATTTATACGTGTTTGTTCGAAACGTCTGCCAATTATGTATATTATACTTTTTAACAAAACGTGCGCCGACCCGTGTTTTTCTTACCCCCTTTTTTTGTTTTCTTTTTTTCAGTCTCTGCGCGCCCACCCTATGTGTCTATTTGTGGTATTTTATATACTGTTTCGTTCTCACGCGTCACGAACGCGTGATGCGTGTGTATATAATAATATAATATATTATATTATAATAGCTCTGCCACCACTCCTCCCCCTCCCCTAGACTCCCGATACTCAACACATAATCTGCTTGAAGTTATTCAATACAATAAAATACAAAATGCATGTATTACAAACATATTATACTGTAGTTGTTAATATCATGTGATGATAAATATCTAACCGATCGATTTCCCCCTCGTTTTCCAGGTATCGACTCGTTGACGTACTCGGGATCGGAGGACGAAGAAGACGACGAGACCACCTCCAACAGCATATCGTCTACCAAACACCATCTCATCACGGGACTCCACGGATCGGGCGGTCCCGGTTCGATATTGCCACCGACTACGCCAGAAGCGAACAACAACTCGCTGTCGGCCGGTGACCTGCAAGCTCCTCACTCGGGCCTAGATCTCAAGGAGGATTCCGAGGACCAAGGTAAGCGACCCGTTAAAAAATATATAAATTATAATATACATAAATGAACCATAATTATTGCGTGGTCGGACAATTGTATTACGTATTAATATTCGACTTTTCCCTATAAAGGTTCTTTGGATGGCGACCCGGAGACCAGGGATAGCCAAACGGAGAACAAATCGCCGGATGACGGCAATTCTGGGTCCAAGAGACGGGGTCCCAGAACTACCATCAAGGCCAAACAACTAGAAATACTTAAGACGGCCTTTTCGCAAACGCCCAAACCTACCAGGCACATCCGCGAACAATTAGCCAAAGAGACCAGCCTGCCTATGAGAGTCATACAGGTAAGATACTTTATAGTTCTAAAAATATTCATAGCGGCATATATTATAGTATATAATAAAATATAATATCGATTCAGGCCGTGGCTTCGAGTACGCAGCATATAATTTGTCGTAGGTATACGTTTTTTACATATTATTATACTATATTTATATGTATGCGTATAATAGAACACGTGCTTTTTCGGCACACACGCCGCGATAATGCATTTAAAACGACTGCGCGTGTCAAAGATTTATATTATTATATATGGGTACCTATAGCACCGTGTGGATACGGACGATACGGTACGGTACGGACGGACGAAAGTCGTAAATTCACTTCTCTAAATTAACTGTCACTATATACGCACAACGCCCGTTCAGTGCGACTGCAGCGATTCGTATTTATATACATTATACATATGTATTTGTTTCGGGATGGTGCCGATAAAAATAATATATATATTTTCTCCGAAAGGCTATAATAATAATTTACCAAGTTCATCATCATGCGTTTCAAATATTTTCCCGCGTCTGGTGCATATTACAAATCTAACATATTTTATCCTACACACGCTCTAGTATAGTGTCTATACTGGTATATTATTTTAACAGTGTGGTATACTGTTGTAGCTAGTGTAGCAGGAATAATAATAATAATAATATTATATGCTTTGAGTTAACGCATGCGAGACGCGCCGCCGCCGACGCCCATATAATATTGTATAGAAAACGACAAGCGCCAGATTTTTGACACGTCGACGCCGACCGTAATGGACTTTGATGACATTTTGATAAACCGAGTAAAACGACTCGTTCCGACGCGTTTACCGAACGTTTATGCCTCCGCGATCCGCGATGATATTATTAGGTGTATATATGCTTACACGGCGCGCCGAATCTCCTCTATATTATTATGTATATTTATATAGGCACAACTGTAGATTAACACGTATATAATCGGCGGCAATGCGTTCCGCGTCGGATCCCTCGTCAAAAAACCGTGCGATTTTAATTATTTTTCGTCTCTACTCCTTTTTTTCCTTATATTTTTTCCCTCCTCCTCCGACCGTTGCTTTGTTTATGATTCTCACGTTTGCTCCGGTCGGAAGGCTAACGACTTTATTTATTTATATATATATAAATATATATATAGATATATGCGCTTTGCGCACGGTATTATACATTCATATATATGTATTTTTTTCCTCATAATATATACCCGCGCACCGCCAATACAAATTACGGACGGAATAACAAATTATACAGTAGATATAAATAATAAATACACACATATATATATATATATATTATATAAACACGGGTTTATGCATTCGTACATAATGTACAAAACGCGAAATAACCTTATGGAAATTCGCATAATTTTTCGTACCACACACAATAAGGTTTTTTTTTCCGCAATACGCCGGCACTCACGCGAGCCCATGTAGGACGTAGGTATACACGACGATGATAATAATGTATAATATGCGATGATTGATAATAATTCGTTCGAGAATATTATAATATTTATAAATACACAGTTTACTCATATTATAGGTACCTATTGGCTATTATACAGCTGGTGCTGGACATTCATCGAAGTATTTCATGAATTGTGTAGGTTTTATTTTTGAATATTTTTATATTATCTTACTATAGAATACTATAGAAGATAAGGATTAAAGAATAAGATATTATACAATATCTTTGATCATGTTTTAATTACATAGGTATATATATAAATATAATATAGTCTTTCGATAATCGATATTCACTTACCTGTAGCAGGAATTCCTGCGAATTGTCAGACGTCGGTTTACGTGCGTGGCAAACATTGTACGTTACGTTTTAATCGTTTTCTCTACGCGTACTTTTGCAGTTGTTATATTTACCATAGGTACTATATTATGTAGACAAAGCGTATATAATATATATTATATATCATACGATTTTGCGTGTGGTATGACGTTTATCATGCGGTTTTTCTGTGCCCTGTGGTCAACAATGCGTGTTTTCGTCTTTACGAGCTGTGGTCATTATCGCGCGTGTGCTTGCGCATAAGAAAACGACGACGTGTGTACTTGATTGTTTTTTTCTTTTTGTCTCTCTGTCGTTTTTAACCACAGCCAGGGAGGTCCAGCAGTGAATGACGGCGGTTTCCCGGCTCTGGACCAGGGTTGTGGTCGGTCTACGAAAAAAAAAAATCCCAAAGACTTTAGTGAGGTCACACACAACGTGCACGCGCTTTTATTTCATTTTTTTCCACTTGTCTTTACGATCGGCCATCAATCAATGTTTAACGCGCCTTTCCCCGCTCTTAAACCAAAAGAAAATCATTAAAAATACATTAGGTAGAAATTGAGTCTTCTGTTTTTTTATTTTTATTTTTCTCTCGCTGTAGTGTATCGGAAAACGTTAAACCTAATGACGAACATTACCGATCGCTTAAAAAAAATTTACATTTTCGTTTCCGACTGCAGGATTATTTATTGAAGAAAATTTACCAATATTGTTTTTGACGAGAACTCAAGCAGTAGAAAAGTTTATTCGATTTAATTTTTGTAAAAATAATAACGTAATTCCTTGTTGTATGTTTTATCGAAAAACAGGGCATACCTATATAACATATAACTTAAACGTATATAGGTACTGTAAGACACCGGCGATTTGATATTGTTTATTGTAATGCAATGCACGCGGTGTGAATAATAAATTATACACAAACGTTATTTATTATTATTTATCAAATATTACGAATTATGAGAGTCAAATAGTGTTCGATAGAACAAATTACCACTACGGAAAAAGAGTGTATGTATGTAGAAACCGGTTTTCAATAAATTTGTTATTTCTTTTCACGTTGGAACACGGCTGCATCACCGGCAGTTGGCATTGTTTAATAGCACATATATTTATCCATAGAAAATGATAGCGAGATTTCATGAATAAACATATTATTATTATATAACACTCGCGGCCACTGCAGTTGTATAGGTCATAGAACGCGAAAACGATCATCGATGATTGATATCACATAATTTACGTAATATTTATGTTTTCGGTTGTTTCCGCAGGTGTGGTTCCAGAACAAGAGGAGCAAAGAACGGCGGCTGAAACAGCTGACGTCCATGGGCCGAGGGCCGTTTTACGGTGGTGCGCGGAAAATGCGCGGATTCCCGTTGAACATGAGCCCCGGGTCATTGGACGACCAGCAACCCGGTTTCCCGTACTTCGCCGGCTCGGCCGAAGTCAAGTTTGAATTTGGTTACGGGCCCGGATCGTTCCACCCTGACTTCTTCGGCCATCACGGCGGTCCGCACGGTGGTGGCGGACCCGGAGGACCATTTGGACACCCAGGTAAACATCACTTATATCATGCTCATTGCAAACAGTTCTATACAAATTACATATTACATGACATATATATACCATACAATCGTCATATAAGGTTTTTACTTTTTACTATAAAATGAATATTGAGAAATATAATGCATATATGCTCTCATACCTATCATGGTACCCTTAGGTACATCACGTTTTAAATCAATGTACCAAGTGTAAAATATTATGATAGAAGGAGTCTCTAAATAATATACTGTTTTTCATTTTTTAACTAAAATAACAATATACAACTTTTTTATCTAACCATACAACTTAAAATTTATGAACGATTTTTTTATTTTTTTAAAGGTCAATAATTACTACAGCTACTATATTTTGAAATTAACTATGTAGACATTTTTTACTATTAAATCGTTTCTGGTTTCTCATCTGGTTTTTTATTAAAAGTTATAAGGTACATACTAATATTGTTTATTGCCATGCAATTAAAACAACAGTATAACATTGAAAACAGTCTATTAATTATTATTCAAAATGTACAACATTCAAGCATCATATAATATTTAGTTATTTATTTATCTAATTTAATAATACAGTTTAAGAATTGAAAAAATACAAAAAAAAAACAAAATAATGAATCAATAATGTTACAGCTGCTATAATGACAAAAATAAATTTAAAAAAACCTAGGCTCTCGTACCCCAGTGAATAGGGTGGTTCCAGTTCCTAGTTTCTTTCTTCTTACCATAATTAGTAATGTAAGACTGAATAACAAAAGGTTAATTAAATCTAGTGGGATGAGAAGGAAATTAAAAATTGATTTTGGAAATGAAAGAGGGAGCATTGCCACGTCCGTCAATAATTAACTTATGCAAAAACACCAACATCCAAATTGACTTTCCGCAGTATTTTATCTGCTAGATAAGTAAGCTAGCTAGAGTAGCTTACATCCATTACTAGAATAGACGAATACTCTAAAATAGACAGTATAAGAGAGCAGTACTCAAATTTAAGAGAACTTGACAACTATCATAAGATATAAAGACGTTTTTAGGACATTCTATTATTTTAAGTAACTGCCAACATTCGTTTGAACTGTAATTAGATGAGAAAGACAAATTATTTAATTATATAAAAAGATTAACGTGTGCTTTGACGAAAAATTCAATTACATTCGGTACACATGTTGCGTCCCGTAATAGTAGGATGCACGGTGTAAAAATACTTCCGAAACCGCCTTTTAATTAATTTCGAAAATAGGTATACTAAATGTATCATAAGTATGTACGTTAACACTGCATGAGCCACGCATACTTGTCTTTAATAATATTTCTGATTAAAGCAATATTGCAAATGGTCAAAATATTATATTATTTTGCTGTTGTCTTCGAAACCGATGATTGTCGGAAAGGCACGTCCGATAATAATTACGCGGTTACCTACCCGTCCGTAAAACCACGACCAAGCAAAAATAACATGCTATTCGGACGAACGACATAATAATATTACTATGCATATAATATATTTTTAGTCGTTTTGACCACGGACGAAAATGTACTTATAGGGAACAAAAACAAACTTCTATAAAACACAACGACGTGACGGCCTTTCAGTGGGGCTAATAAGACTAACGATATTGTTGTTAACGTCGGACACGTTTACATTATGCTATGCGATATTATAATATTATACAGATTATGCACACATCGAGACAGCGATCGAACGCCGTTTGCATGTAACCCTTTTTGGCATTTGTTGAAAACATGTTCGCTAACCTCTTTCCCTTCTTGTTCGTCTTTTCAAAGGTGGTATGGATTCCAACCCGATGTCTGGAATGGGGCCCGACTACCCGGGCATGGGCCAAGACGCTCCGCCCGGCTTCATAGCGCAGCAACAGCAGGCAAACGACCAGCAGCTTGTGTCACAAAGGCCGGGCAGTCCGTCAGAATTCATGGGCTCCCAAGGCAAGTAAATTTACAAATAACATATTTTATTCATTCGTCGTTTTTAATAGTCAGTCAAAACGTCCCGTAAACACACCTCTTTGTACAAATATTTGCACACTATTCTCTTGTGGCGTTATATAGTATGATATAGTTAGGTAGACACTGAATTTTAAAATATGCTCACCACTTTATTGACAAATTCTTCAATCACCGTTACATACTTATAAAACAATATTCAATAATTATTGTAGTTTTTAAAACAAGTAGCTATATTAAACAGTAAAACTTATAAACGATCCATTCAAATATTCTATTATACGGTAGTGGTAGCTGACGAGGATTCTATATAATAATTTATATTATATTATGATCTCTATATACCTTGGTACAACGTTTAAAAAAAGACTTGAGCATCCATGTATTCTATATATCTAGAGAGAGTTTTTATAACGTAAAGTACATTCTTAGAAATTATTTATACATTTTAAAATCTATACCTATTGCAGTAAAATATAGATTTTATTATCGTATAGTAATATTTATCTCCAAATATTATACGTAAAATTATACAATGGTCGTATAAACGTTTTATGACTGTCAAAGCATGTTATTAGAATAATAATATTGTGCTGGACAGATTACAATGCAAAGAAAATTTTTTTATGAAGCTTATATATAACTGGTATAGAATAAAAATAAGCGTTTGTTCAAAAATGTTTAGTATATTTTACATTATTGTCTCTTATACATATCATATATTATATACATATTATATATATATATATATATATATATTACAATATGTTTGTATGTATACCGCATGCAGACTCCGTAAAAATTGAACAAGCAAACAAAACAAGTTAAACTTCTCTATATATGAGAATCTCGCCTCAGTGTGTTTATGTACGGCGGACTTGCCAATTATGCAGTGTATAAAACGATGACATCCGTTATTGTGATGCATCCATATACACTTGAAAGTCTGAAAGGCGTGTTGAGAATATTTTAAATTGTGAATATTTACATAATATATACCTATACACATCATATAATTACTTTTTTTTTTATCAAACTGTTCTGCAAGCAAAAATCTAAATAACATTTATGTATAATGTGCGGATATTTTGTTTTCACAGGTGGTAGTAGCAGTGGGTTTTCGGACGCACCAAACTTGCAGAACGAAGGCATCGTCTGGTGAGATAATGTATATATGTACATCGATCGCAACCGTCTCCGCAGATTCATGCCCTAACACTCACAGTATAATATAAGAATGTTGTTCTGTCGAACGGAGGTAAAATTATTAGAACCGTGCCATAATGTTATTAATATTATTATTATTATTATTATTATTATTATTATATATCACTATATTATATTATTATAGCGCAAAACATCTTTACGCATAATAACTAAAAATACTAAAAATTTAAAAAAAATTAAATCGCGCACCGCAATACGCGTTATTATATTTTTCGAAAATAAAATGTTATTATGTATAAAATAGAGAATATTTATAACTTGTGCAACGGATTTAAAATATACATAAACGTTTAACATTATTTCGTGCATATAAAATATGTATATATACATAACGCGAGTATAGGCATAAAAAACGCAGTATTTTGTAGGTTAGAGTATATTGATATTGTAAAAAATTTTGCTTTTTCGGTGTACATAGTTTATGTAAAAAAAACTTCCGAGTCGAGCAAGGTTTTTTTTCCTCGATAAATACTAAATACATCCGTCGTAATTTCGGTCGCATGGAAATCAGCGGTCACGAGTTTTTTTGATTAAAGTTTATAAAGTGTAAACGGCTAGATGTATCCTAGAATATAAATATGCATTTATGTATGTATAATTATATGATATAACACACCTCTAACTATTTATAATATTTACGATTATTTGTAATATGCCCCGTGTGTTTCGTGTCCTAAAAGCCCCCAAAAATCGTAAACTATTACTGCGCTGCAGTGGACGTGAATATTATATATTATATTATATAGAGAAAAGTCCCTTTTGTCTGTGAACGGTTTTCACTGAAAACCGTGTATTATTATTATTATTATTATTATTATTATTATTATTATGAAAAATTAGATTTACGATAAAAAATGTTATTGTTTTACTATTGTCCCAAAGTTGAAAATATTTTTCTTTTTTTTTGTTGTTATTGTATACGTTCCCTATGATCATCAAACCTGTCTATTGTAAAAAAAAAAAAAATAATAATAATATATATAACTCTGTTGTCATTATCACATCAAAAACTGACGTTTATTTATTGTCTTTTCCCCTACATAACAAAGTAGTATCGGTAGTACAATGTTTGTCCTCGGACTTGCAAAACGCGTATAAACACGATACCAGCAATGTCAAATACGATACCGACAACGATATCCAGGTTTGAGGCGGCGGCTTAATTATGTCGTTTATAATAATAATACCATATACCTATAATATGATAATAATATTACGTTATGAGCCGTCGACGTGTCGTTGCGAGCGTCCCAACTCCAAACCTCGGCGGCCACACGTCATTACGTACACGCGATGATATACGCATACACATGTCGGTATACAATATAACCTAACCTAACCGCGTAAATACGTAATGTAAAACATAATATGTAATGAAGTTTAGAAAACAATCGGTTGTGGTGTATAATATATACGTATGCAATATAAATCGGCGACCCCCAACCGACGAGGAGGGTCGGAAAAAGTACAAAAAATAAAAACCATTATTCGATTGTAATCGAATTATATTATGTGCGGAATTGACTGGATGCCTCCTCCGCCGCCGCCGCTGCCGTTTGATGGCCTTACAGTGAGTGAATGCGCACGTGTGTGTATGTGTGTGTGTGTGAGTGTGTGTGTGCAAGCGCGCTCGCGCACGCTCTTTATTTGCCGTCGCCGCCGGGCGGGGTTAGAGGGCGTCAAGTGCCCCCGCCGCCGCCCGTCCCCTCGATAATAACCGTAATTATGGTCAATTTGTGTAAATAAATAATTGCCCGAAAGCCCCGCAGGGACACACGCTGCAGTGTATATATAATATGCGCGTATACATATATATATATGTATGTACATATTATATCTTCGTAAATATAACGTAATTGATTACGTGTGTGCGTGAGACGCCGTGCATGCGTGTGAGCGTGTGTGTGGGTTTGTGACAAGTCGTTGTCCGTCGCACATACCATAATATAATATAAAATGTATAATATTATAGTAGCACCGAGCCGGTGACATTTTTCGTCTTCCCCAAAATATATATTATTCTACCGTCATTATTTTTTTGTTGCTTTTTTTCGTTCGCTATACGGCATTATACGCACACGTCCGTCAAAAATCGTTCTTCTATCGCGTGCGAGAGTGCCTGCATATTATTATTATACTATTATATAAAAACACAATAATTTAATAGGTATACATGTATACGCGAGTGTGTTAGGTTCCTACATAGGAACCGCTGCCAACAACTACTGTCGTTTGCACGACAACGATAATATTATAAGCACGCGCTAAACCGTCGCATCTGCCCACGAGTTATACTACGATGCGCCACGAACATAATGATAATAATATAATAGCATATATTTTTTGATTAATATTCGTGATTTTGTATACGTCCCAAAGCGGTTTGTTTGACTTACCACGATGTACGACGGCGTATACGTATATATTCGCTCAGCATTTTTACCATTCCGACGATTATTACCAATGTGTACAATATTGTCTTTTTGTTTCGATGTCAACCTACACATCATCAGGCTGCAATTCGATTTCCACAGGGACCCGACATATTATGTTCACCCTTAATCGGCGCACGAGAACAAAAAAGTGAACACTGCAGATGACCGTGCGGCACGTTATTGATAATTCCTTTCGAATCCGGTGGAAATTGCGACTATAAAACGTCTATACATTCGCAACACTCCAAATCGAGAACATTTATAGAGTCTCGCCGCTGTGTGTAGCTAGTGTGCGGGTCGGTGCAGCAATCAATCTATCACGCCAAAGGTGCGTATAAGTTCAAAGATATTGCTGTGTCATCCTCTTAAGCGTGCACGACGGAAGTGAATAGACTTCGGCGACTATGCGTGATGACAATACCACCGATGCTGTTATAATATGTCGATATTAACAGATGTATACAATACACTTCATTTGTTTCGTGTTCATCAAAAAGTCGAATAATCATAATAGTACGATAATAGCAACAACGCCCGAGCCTCCAAGGTAAGAAATTATGCTTTTATTCCTATTATTATAGTGAATGACTTACACGCCATCAATATTGAATATAGTTGTCGAAGAGCTGGTTATTTTTTTCCGGGGCTGTCGCAGAGACGTCGTTTTTGAAAATCACGTAGAGTAAACTATATGTATAATATGTATATAACAATATATATGTATATACAATTTATAAGCCTAGATATACGATTTTACTTGCACCTTGTACGCTGGTTCGCGGTAGACGGTATGTGTAGGTATATGCATAATAGCTTTGTGGTGACATTACTCATTGTTACGATGTGTTTTTAGCTTTGTGTTTTTATAGAATTGGCCTATTTCCATTGTCCATTGTTGGCGGCCACCTTATATCTTGCAAACGACTGGACTGCGCAATACAATATAATAATATACTTCGAACAAAACGCTTTGATAATTTTCAATTCATATAAAATAATATTTATATTATTTTCTTCGCCACTCGTATTATTCGTAGGTACGCATAGTGTATACGTATTATAAAACATATCCTGTCGTCTGTCTTCTGTCATGCAAGATTATATGTCATATCGGTTTTCGTTACAAGTGCAGTTTATGTTTGTAGTTTTTACCTGCGTATAATAGATCCAATACTAATTCATTGTCGCACATCATACTTGACAGTTGGCAATCCCAACTAAATAATTCAATTTCAATTATTGAAGAGGTCAATTTTTTTATTTGAAATGGGATCTTTATTAAAGATAGAATTTATAAATTTTGACGAACGGGTTTTATTTCATAGTTGAATTGTGTAGTTTCCAGTGAGCTGCAGGAAGATTTTTAAATTTTTTCGATGAATCGTGACATATAGAGTATCATGGCTTAATATTATGCATAATGATATTATACAACAAAATAAATATTTCACCAACAATACGTGGGATCAAGTATTCACACATATGTGTTTATAGTTTCGACTATTTTGTGAGATGGTACGACTATACGAGGTCGAGCATTTGATTCCTCGTGTAACTCATTCAATGCATTTTTAAAGAAATATTTTAAGTGTAATTCCATATCAGCTATAACATAATATTATGAGTGTAGATCTATCATCGGTCAACAAACGCTCATCTTTATTTGCTACAAGAACTGAAACAACATTTTTTCTACTTTTGCACCATCAACCGGCCTATCAAATTTCATAAGTATGGGTTGAAAGAGATAAAATGGTATCATGATACAAATCATAATATTTTAAGCAATATTCTAATAATCGACAATATAGCACCAAATAACTTAAATCTTGCATCTTCTACAATTAATAATGATTAATTGAATTATACTAATGGCGTTTATATTTTTTAAGCCTATGAATGTGTTTACGGAAAAGCATTTTCAAGGGAAAGAATGACCACGCAATAAATTGATTGAAAACACTCTGATAGCAAAAACACCTACTACAGAAATCGTATAAAATAATATTCCCGAGGGCACATTTTTTATTATATTACATTTAACGATCAGTATTCAATTTTAAAGACTTTAAAATGGAATGCATTATGCTTATTTTATTAGTTATAATATTCAGTTAAGGATATAAAAAATTATCAATTTTTTTCTTATACATGTATTGGATTAAAGTTTGAGCTATAGTGAAGTATAGGCGTATTACTAAGTAGACGAAAATTTACAAAATATGAATTCATTAAATGACTAATTTCCAAAAAAGTTATGATTTATTTTCATGGCAAAATTTCATTATTTCGAGAGCCTAGAACAATATTGTTTCTATTGACACATTCACTACACACAACGATGTAGGCATACCTGCTATAGATATGGTATATGTTTCGCAATATTAATTACAAATATTCGAAATAATATGCTAAATTAAAATGCGTTGTTATTCTAATACAGTCGAATGAACTTGCGTGCTTTTTCATGAACTTTAATGCGCTTACAGAGTGTAATAATCGGACCGTGTTTTTCGAGATCCGGTTGTTGTGCTGTTGCGTAGTGCTGCGTTGTAGTAGTACAACTACAGTGGTAGTATAAATTATATTCGTATACATAGTAACGGGACGCGGGGCGGGCATTCGGCGTGGGGTGTAGAGGTTGTGTGAGGCGGCGTCGAGCTAGCGGCTGGGAGGATGCGGGGGTGGGGGCGGCGGCGGTGGTTGATTACCTCGTCCGCAAAACAAATCGCCACCGCCGCTGGAACGAAACGGACGGCAATAAACGCGCCGCGGGCAGTGCTATTGTTGTCCGCCGCCGCGCGTGTGTGCGTGTGTGTGTGTGAAACGCGTCGATGACGGACGGACGACGGATGAGAACGTCGGTTCGCGCGAAACCGAACCAGAAAGAGATGGGACCGGAGGGACGGCGGAGGCTCGCGTGATCGCGCAGACAGACCGCGCGCACGGCACCGCCACCTGACGCATTTCTCACGTCAACACCGCCGCCGCCGCCGACGTGCTTTTGGGGAGGTTTTGCTCGGAGAGAGTATAGAGAGAAAAAATACAAATACAAATTACCGTCGTTATTGTTATTATTATTATTATTATTATTATTATTATTGTCGTTTTATACACGCGCTCGTTTCTCGTCGACAGGTTTTCACATCCCCTTTCTAGCAGCTTATAATAAATATTATAATATACAGGTGCTGCAGAAGTAGTAAGCTGCACCATCATAATATTATATACCTGTCAAGTCGATACACGCATACGACGCACTGAGAGTAGGTAAAATAATACAATAATATTATGTAATAAAATAATTTTTTTTTATGTTTATGTAATAGGTATCAAGTATACATAGTATAGGTATACGTCAAATAGTGATTAATTAGATAAATTATTAGCTATCTCGCATACGATGTTTTAGTTGAATACATTGATTCCGTAAAATAAAATCAATCGTTTAAAATTGAAACACACTTACTAACTAAATATAATAAACTATATAATAATATGTTACACCTAGTTCTATATTCGATTGTGTTTAAGTTTTGAACATGAACATTTTCATTTTAGAAATTGGATTATTTAGAATCAAGCTAAAAAAATTACTATTTACACATGAAGAAAAAAAAAAGTAATTTAATAAAAAAGGATAATGTTCTTGTTGTATAGGAACGAATTTAAAAACATCAGGTTTGACTTGCATGTTTTAGTTGGCTCAAATACGATTTACGTATTTTTTTGTTTCGCTTTCTCGATATAGTTATTATAATATGAACGATGCATTTTACGCGTATAACAATAATGTACAAGTTGACCAAAATTTATTCGCATATACGTGGAAAATGATAAACGTGTAACATTATGTTACGGGGGTAAGAAAATTGTGTAACTTTTATGCAATATCTCTGTGATAAAATTATTTCTACAAAATTACTGAATAATAATACTGCAAAAATAATATAACGTGGAGTGTTTAATATGTGTACAATCACGTTTTCGTTACTATATACCTAGATATAATAAAAAAGCCCGTCATATAGAATAACCGGTTGTAAACACTGTATATGTTTACACGCATAACAGATCAATCAACTCGCTGAACTTTACAAGTCGACGCGACGGCCGCAATCTTTGATACTATGAACGATACTTATTTTTATATATTTAAATTTATACTGCTAATCTCTATCGTGGATATTATTATCAACAATTGAATTCGTGCCAAATAATTGACAAGCGATGTTCGCAACGATAGGCAGAACTTGTGGAATCTATTTAGGTGCACAACAAATGGAATACATAATATTATGAGCAACGGTGTATAGAACATTTGTTTTGGGTGAGACCCAGAAATTTTCTATAGCTACCGCCCCTCCCTCCTTTGGATCAAATCAGTACCTACTTACTTTTGTTTATTTTTTACTCATTCCAACTGGAAATTATCATTCAATTACATACAACTATACAAGTATTGCTGATAGTTATATAATGCGTCATGGCTATTGTAGCTATAGTATACAGTACACTATAACATAGTTTTATAGATTAAGCGGTAAGTTATAAACGTAATACATTTTTATTAGGCACCTACTTATAGTTATTAACTTATTACTTCAAACCCATCACTGATCTGCGACCTGCGTGTCTAACCTAGTCACCGCAACCACAGCCGGATCCATCCACGGATTTTGGTTGAGACACAGGCCTCAAAAATAGTCTTTGCCACGCCACTGCCAACTACATGTGAGTATCATCATGATATTATAATAATAACTACAGCAGTCTAATCGTAAATAAGTAACTAATACACAAAATATTTATATTTTATTATTTTATTATATGTACGAATCCGTGCGGTGTTAGCGAACAAATAGAGATTAGAGTGACAAAAATGAAGAATAATTATAATTATAAGGAGGGAATAAAAATAATAAAACGTATTATATATGCGCTGGAGTTACAAACCAATTAAATCAAAGTTATAACTCAAGTCACCATGAGCTTAATTCCGCGTGGGGAGGGGTTGCCGAGGATTTGTATTGTATCCGCTCGGTGCCGGCAAAATCCCCGCGGCTTATGTACTCGCGGATGGCGGCAACTGCAGTGGGTCCTGGGACGAGGATAAGGGGTACAACCGCTGCAGCCGCACATTATACGAACATATTACGTAGCGGCGTGGCAATTTCGACGTTCGTCTGTGCAGTGCGCGTTTAATGACAACCGCCGATGTTGCTTGTATGCATACTATTACACCATTTCACTGCATTATAGTTAATATTTTCTTACGAGAAATAATGTAAAAAGAGGACGGCACAAACCCAGTCGGATGAAAACACCGTTGTACACGTGTGTGCAACCTTGCACAGACAGTTTTCCATTGAATATATTATTGTACAACCCAAAAAATTAAAAATCGTAATTTATACGTATTGCCATATGATAATATAATGATGTGAAACGTAATATTACTATGGTTTCTTCTAGTAGTTCTAGGCAGTAGGCAGGGCATATATATGACTGATTCATTATCACCTAGCAGAAACCGCCAAAGCTATGAATGTGCAATTTCGTCAGTAGTGGTGTTTTATGATGTAAAGACCCACTAAGAAAAGATTTTTCAAAATTTGATTTTTTATATCTTTCCTAAAGAAAAGATTTTGAGACTAACATTTTTAAAAACCTTTTATTTGTTTATAAATGGTTACCATTGGTTAAAGTTTATAATATTAAAAGTAGAAATTAGTATTTTTTTATTTTTTTGGTAGATTTATTACTCGGGCCGATCAAGTACAAATATGCATCAAATCGTCGTATACCTCAAATGAAGAAATTATAATATTATCTTTCGTCACAAATATGAGAGTTTTTTAAATAAAAATAAACCGGCCAAGTGCGAGTTGGACTCGCGCACGAAGTGTTCAGTACCATTATCTATAAGTAAGGCAACAAAATCATGTCTGTTGTATGAGAGCCCCTTTAAATATTTATTTTATTTTATTATTAGTATTTGTTGTTGTAGTGGCAATAGAAATACGTCATCTGTAGAAATTTGAACCGTCTAAGTATCACGGTTCATGAGATACAGCCTGGTGACAGACGGACGGACGGACGGACAGCGAAGTCTTAGTAATAGGGTCCCGTTTTACCCTTTGAGTTACCCTAAAAAATGGTTATTACTTATCTATATGTTTGTTTCCTATAGACTCAAAAACTGCCTGACCGATTTTGACGAAAATTTCATAGGTTGTTCTTAAAGATATCAGAAAAGTTTAGAGTGTGTTTGAACCACGTTCAAAAGAGCTATATTATCTGAACTGAGGTACATTAAAACGGAGATAAACCGATGTAACGCAGTATTTTATATAGTTGTTCATTTTTTCCCGGGCGAAATCGGGTTATACGAGTACATGCAGTTCGTAGTATAATATACATGTATTATAAACATATAAGTATATAACTAATAGCACATATTATAAATAAAAATGCAGCAAGTCTCGACGGAGATGAAGTTTGGATTTATCCGGAAGTTAAATCAAATCAGAGCACAAGTTTTTATGGACGACCAGCACGACAACGAATAATAATTATAGCTACGAATACTACGCCAGTTATTACTTATTATCAAAACAGTTTCTGCAGTCATTTTTATAGCTATCGACTGTCATCGTCTATACCGCCTTTCGTACTGTTATAATAATATGAATATTTCGTAGGTTCTCCATTTCGAACAACCGTAACCCCTTCACTCAATACTGATAAGATTAAAGATGATATATTATATTATACATATTACCTATATTTTAGTAAATGTATTTACTTACATTATAACCTCGCACATATTAAATAACATATTATATTATTACGATATCCAAGCAGTAACCTCATAGGTTTTAAAAATGGTTTATATACATTTAATATTTATTATTTGTACAGTCAAAATATTATAAGTATTATTATTGTTATAATATGTCGCCTACAACATTATAACAGCATAGGTATATATAATTTTAAAAATTGATCAATTAATTCGACTTTAGCCAAGTAGTTCATTGATGCCACTGTGCATGGTATACCATGAGACGTGATATAAATAAAATACAAGTTTACAAATATTATATTGTTTAAATCATTGATATAACATTACCAACACAAGTACACGACATATTGTCTGCGAATATTTTAATAATATTCACATAGCTGTAATGGATTAATCTTATTATCTGCTTTTAGCAAATATTTGAAATATGTACCTATAACAACTAACATGTTTTGTTTTGCACAAAGACACTTACCAACATAAATACATAATAATACTAAAGAGGCATAACCTATTTAAGAAATAAGATTTCAATGAAAGTGCTACATTTGTTTACCTATACCTATTACTGTTCATGGATTAAAATAATGTTAAATCGAAATAGTAAGTATATTAATATTATATTTGTGCCTAATAACTACTATAAATTCGAGACTGAGAATTTTGTAAAATATTTATCAAATTAATAATATTAAAAATAATTTGTAAATAACAATAGGTACATTAATATTTGAAAGTATACTCTACACATTTTTACTCAACCATTTTTTAAGAACGTTAAAATATTATGTTGTATTGTTACAAAATGTGATTTTGTTGAAAAAAAAACTGTTCAACACGTTTTATATAAGTTTGAATGAAAAATGATAATAACTAATAACATTACTGCTCAGCGCTCACACGATCACGCCCAGGAGATTCGGTATTAAGTTTTTATTTTTTTGTACCATAACGTTTTATCGTGCACTGTATGCACCAACACCGGAATCGTAATTGCCACGTTAAACATTAATATTAATAATATAATTCGATACTACTATTTACTACAATATTTTTTGATATAGTATGTGGTTGTTACGGAAATACGCGTCGGCATAATATTGACGTGTGTTGTACGTTTTAAAACTAACGTTGTATACGTTACTCGTGTTTAGTATACAAAGCCCACAGCTGCATAATATAATATTTTTAGACTTGCCCATGAACAAAATTATATAAATACACTTACATGTTAAAAATGAAGACAACATTTATTTGATTTCTTTTTAATTTCGTGTTTCATTAAACGTTTGTAATTGACGAACTAGTTTCGATGGTGTGCGGCCAAATTTTTCTAACCTATAATAATAAAACATTCCGAATATTAGTACCGTGAAAAAATATTATAATTTACGTCTATAGAAAAGTGCTATTATATGTTATTTTTACAATATCGTTTTGCATAATATATTAAAAATAACACTATAGTTTATGTATTATAGACAATATAACCGATTTAAAAATAACTTTTTGTTTTTTTATGTAGAGGTGGGTATACTTGTATTAATTATGTATAAGGTGATTCTATACACATGGGTATAACCTTGTCTTAAATTTTCAAACCTTAGGTAGACAAATTTAAAATTTTATAAAGGTTTAACTACAAAATAATTTACAAACTTTCGTGATTTTAATGAATAAAGAACAATCGTGACCATGTTTATTTAATATTTTATACAGCTATTATAAAAACTTATTAGGAACCTTAGATATTAAATCTTCGAGTTTTTAGATTGAGCTAAAAATTATTCATCGACAGTAATAAATTGAAAAAAAAAATAAAGAATCTTATTCTTTCATTTAATAATAAATGTATTCACATTCTGATTTTTAGACCCCCTCTTCGCCTATAATGCAAATTATAGAAATTATATTTTTTTTGAAAATGAGTGTGTCTCAGTTATTAACATTTTTATAATAGGGAATTTAATTTCACTTTAATAATTAAGTTTTTTGATGATATGACTCATTGTCGAAAATTGACTTTCAATACCTATACTGCAGTAATATTCTGACGCGAATATTGAGTTTATTTTGAATGAGCCACTTTACACTTGATTCAGAAGTACAAAATATTTAAGAGCTCTAGATTTTCAACGTTTCATAATTTTTTCAACCGTATTATTTAGAAATAATAAATAATTTTGTTTACATTAAATCTAAATGAAATGATATAAAAATATTTTCGCGTGCCGTAAAAACTTTGTGCTACAGGTTTTCCATCCCTATCCCTGATAGAATTTAATATACCTATTGATTACCAATACATCACGAGCTATGCTACAACAAAGATATTATATTCAATGAAAAGAAGCATATTTTTAATAATTTACAACTGAATCTCGCAATAAGGACATAAGTATACCTCACTATAACGGAATTGTGTGAAGATTTTTTTTTCAAAAAATATGTACACGCTACAGTATACCTACCTATACTTATATAAATGGTACATACGGAGCATACTGCAACATATAATGTATACTGAACGCGCGTATATATTATAAGCCTACTGGAGAAGTCTGGTATCTGGTACCCATATATTGTTTTTTCATGCACACCATTACGGTTACGATAACATCGTGTGTTCGTGTAAGCGTATTGCGTGTATACCGCGAGTAATATTTAGCCATAGAAGTGCACGCTGATTATTGCAATATACCCAGATAACGTGGTTTTCAATATGGTCATTTATTGGTATATCATTCCCGCAATGGAAATGTTAAAAAAAAAATAAAATAAAAAAACAATTTGCTTTCAGGATCATCACGGACTTTCTTCATGGTAGTCACTAATCACGGTGCGGGTACAGATAGATACAAATAGAAATGTGGTTTCTTTAACGTCGCCGGTTAATTAGGTTTTATTTTTTCCTCACGACACGCGTCGTCGTCGATACCGTTGTATTTCCTGTTCGTTTGCAGCAGCTACATCATTTCATATTTTTTTTCTCCCTCGGCCAAAACATATAATAATGTAATGTGTCATGTCTACCTCATCCATATACTATATAAGTATTATATACATATAGCGGCGTATTATAGCTGGTATAATATACAATATATGCACGTACGTCGTACATGTCCAACTATATACCTATATGCACACGTCCTAAACGTCTTTTTCAACTTCGACTTGTTTCCCCCATCGCATTTTGATTAACAGGAAATTATTTTTACACGCGGCATTACTATAATATACTCTCACTTTGTTTTCCAACCTCGGACCCTGTCAATGTGATTTTTAGTAAAAAAAAAAAATCCTCTCTGCACATGGGAAATCTTATGGTTGAAAAAAAATAGTTCACGCAGTAAAAACAAAAATAATCACACAATATAATAGTATATTACAATATATTATTATACATGTTACCAATATATTCTATTATAAGAGATTTGAATCGAATTGAGACCAATAGCGAGGGCCAAACTGCAGTTTCCCGCCATACACCGATAGCCGATAGGTTAGGTACCTATCTATCTTACTTACAGTAATTCAATTTAAACGCAATTTCACTAATTGATCAAATTATCAAATTAGTCTCGGAAGTTTATAAATTTTAAAATGTTTACATTATAAAATTATATTATCATACATGGTGTATTTCAACTTAACACAAATTAATATATTTTTGACTCCAAATTATATCAAAATTATAAATGCCTAGTTTTGATTTAAAAATAGGTATAACATAATATTTAATCGGTTTCCAGATAAAATATAATAACATAATAGCGACTATTATATAAGACTTATCTGAAGTAACATACATGAACATTTCACTATCGTTATTAAATTAAGCGTCTATAATATATTAATATTTGTTATTTGCATGAATATAATTTATTAGCAAATAAGATTTAATAAAAAAATATGTATACTTTATTCAACTGTAAGAAAACCTATAATATCTTACTAAATATGCATATTTCATGTTACGCACATAAACATCAACTTTAGCTCAAACATTTCAATGCTATAAAACATGTCTAATTGTAGGTATCGTCGAATGTAAAACCATTAATATATTATTGATTATTCATGAATCATGCTGATATTATGTATACAGCTATAATATAGGTACATTGACAGTGCAGTTAAGTATAAATAAAATTATAATACTATACGATATGTTTATTATTTAAACTAAATAGATGTTTTTCATTTAACGTTATCTAAAATATATCAAAATATAATTTGTGATCGCACCTACATAATTTAGTAATCTGAACTAAATAAATATCGGCATTGTCTTACCATGTATTGATGTATGATCATATTTGGTATCGTTACCACCGATATAATATGTTATGGATGATTTATATTATTATATAATATTGGGGTGAAAAAGACCCAAAAAATAATGTATATTATATATCATCTGCAGCAGCAGTTGTACTCAATACATTGGCGGCGGTCAAACAATCTTAATGCCGCCGGTGTTTGTGTGCCAGCATATTATAAAAAGACCTTTGTGGGAGCTCTAGAGCTCGACATGGGTCCTTCGCCACTGATTATTGATGCAACTGCACAACAATAGGCTTTCTTTGTAGGATTCGGTAACAAATCGTTTTATCGGTACTACAATACAGAATCCTTTTTGCCAAACACTATTAACGCGCAACTGATGAAATATAATGGTTTTCAACCTGCGTAGTCTCAGCGCCGCCGCTGATGACCTCTTCCAATATATTTATCGGCGAATGTATCGTACAGCCGCGTTTTTCACGATGCAACTCGAGAAAATAATATAAGAACCATATTTTATCGTGATATTATTATTGTTCCAACCAAATAATGGTAAAAAAAACCATGTATCATATATTATGATAAATAGGCACACATTAACGAGGCGGCATTCGAAATAACATTTGAAATTATATTAAGAACCGTATTCCGAGGGATACAATACCATATATTAGGTATTTATTTGCAGTAAAAAAAAACTGAATCTACTATGATAAGTACAAAGCGATTATTTTAAAGGAAAACATATTTTATTTTCTCGAAAAGTGTTTATGTTGAACATAATGTTATTATGTTTGCAAAAAAATATTACTATATTATATATTATATATTATTTTGTATTTTGTTTTCTTTTTTATATTATGCACAGAGTTTATCGATGACTGCGACTGCACATCTGTTATTATTTATTTATTATTATTGTTGTAAACTTTTGCGGAAACATGATGTATGTACATTATATTGGACGAGTTCTTTTCGCGCTCATTGCGTCCCGCTGTGTGTGTATGTATGCGCGAGCGCGTTTCGAAAATAATATTTAGGGCGTTTGCGCGTGTGGGTCATTACGAAAATATACGTGTATATAGTTGCAGTTGAACATGTGTCCCATTGTCGTGAACGTCGATAATTTGTACCTAATAACAGCGTTAATGGCCCGTGTACACGATAGACGCGCGGAGAGTCGGTATATAATATATATATATATGTAAAAAAAAACCGGTCGTTTTAAAATCCAATTTGTGTACTCTCCTCTTATCCGCCTTGTCCACAGTACTCTGGACACGCACTGTACACGATACATCGTATATGGAGGCGCTGACAAAATTTTTTTTTTTTGATTTACGCGCCGGCGTTAACCCTTTGTGCGCGGGACCTTTCTTTGCCCGAGGCCTCGAGGCCGCCTCGACGGGAGGGCTCCCGCGCGCCCGATTTTGAGTGCGATGCGCCCCTTGTGCTACAGTCTTCGTCGTCATCGTCATCGTTCAACTTAACACGGTGGGTGACCGTACATACAGACGATAGCGCATTATATTATATATTATTATTGTATAATAAAGTATATACATATACTTTATATTTTTTATACAAGTGTATATAGTGTATACTGTATATATACAATATATATATATATATTGCCGTTCTCACACCACGTGTGACGTGCGCCGCTGAGGTCCTACGAAGGGGGGTCTCGTCGGTAATTCTTCTCCACCTCCACTATGCAGCCTCTTCTGTGTACACGCGCTGTTTCCCCTCTCGTCCGTCCACCGGTTGCTCCGGGCACCCATCGAGTTTGTGTTGTTTTTTCCCTCTTCCACATACTCCTCTCAGTCGTGTATGAGATGTGTGCGCGCACACCAAGTCTCCCGGCGGGCGGCCCGATAGACTTTTGACAACAACAACAAAACAGAAAACACTACAGAACTAAAGATATACGCTTGGACAGAGGGTGGGAGAGTGAGGGAGAGAGCAGAAACAATCGGACAGCATATACATATTATATATATATATGTATATGTATTATATGGGTGTATAATATACGTGTCTATACAGAATATCCATTATTATATTATAATAATATGATTACATTAATCTCAGACGCGAGAGAATAATATAATGTTATTATTCGTTTTTCCATTCGCCGACATCGTGTAAAAAAAACGTTCACGACTCGTGGATGAGTGTATAGTCCAGGGCAAGCCCAAGGAACTGTAAAGAAAAAATACCGGTGATAGAACCGGAACCTTCTGAAAATCTCGAAAGTGGAACCCTTATTTAATTTTGTCAGGGTGCTGATGCATACCTATACCAGTGTGCATGTAACAGATTTTTTCAATTATCATAAATTCGAACTTTTTAAATATTTTTTTGTAATTTAGGTACATAGATAAAATTTTTTTTATAGAATCGTAAACCACTATAAAGATACTTTTTTTAATAGGTTCTTAATATTATTTTATAATATTATAGTTGTAGTTGTTTGATGTTTAAAAACAAGTATTTGGTAATTTGTATAAATTTCGGTGAAAACTGTGGTGGCATAACTTCTACGATACTTTTATATTTTTTCATTTATTTTCTCTACTGTTTATTATCTTATTCACGCTTTAAAATCAAATTTTGTTAGTAAAAAAATGACGATATTCAAACTCAACTAGAAACTTTATTTATTTGACATTTAACAACCAAAAACAGAAATCGGAATCAAAAATTAAAATAGCCCTAGTATTGCTGACTGAATATGTACTTCATTATTATAGTAGCATCGATCGCTCGTTCCACAGTAGTGAGGATCAAAATAGCAAATACAAATTTAAAAAAATAATAAAATAAACAGTCCAACACTCGTAGAAGGCGTAACATTTTTTGTATGCTTTCTGTAGATACAAATACTGGAGTCTGCACGTGCGCAAGACGATGGTCGTCGTTTTGGTGTGTGTATATAATATATTATATAGGAACGTACAAAGTTAATAGGTATGAACGTATAAGTGGATTTGTTCAAGAGGGATCTTATGTGGAGTGCGTGTATAGAGTGCGAGTAAGTATATATATACTATTTGAAGAGAGCCACCGGTCGACCCTATAAATATAAAAGCGTTTGTATGCGTGTTGACGATAACGACGTACAATACCCGCGCACAGGGCGCAGGATCACTGTATATGTGATTAAATATAATTCATATATATGTATTATTTGTTTATCGAGTGCGTACGTAAACTTTAATACCATATAGTCCGCAGTGGTTGTTTATATGAGACTCGCCGATAACGTGGAAACTCGTGACAATACTATATATAGTTATACCTTATACAATAATCGATTCGCAATTCTCAAATTGATATCGGAAGTTTTTTTTTTTTAAATGTGTTAGTTTTTATTTCTTTTTTCGTCGTAATGTCAACCACATTTCATTAACTTCCCATTTATCTTGTACATTTTGACACTTCCACATCGTTAACAGCTTTATTCCCCGTAGGTGTGAGATTTTATCTTTGAGGAATATCATGTTTACAAAATGCATAATGCAGTTTTGACAAATTATTGGTATAACTGAAGCTGTATTGCTGTTCTCACCAAATCGTCACTGACGTCCATCATGATACATCGTTTACGATACATTTTTGCAATTGCCCTAGCATGTATGGATATGTAACTTTATTGTGTACGATATTTTTTTTTAATAAAAAGCTACTTCTTATATAATGTACACACTACATGTAAATATCATGCAATATTGAATGTAATCGATGCAGATATATCATATTGTCATTATTCGTCAATAGATTTCAGATATTTATGACCTTAAGAATTCTTAAAAAAGCATGCAATATGCCCCGAAACAATAGAATATGACATTATAAAATGCATTAAAATATTGGTTAAAATATTTTTGATAAATCATTAATAGAACACGTTCTGCAAGCTCGCGAGTGACCTATTGTGACTGCTACACCAACATTAATAGGTATTTAACTTATGGGTATTGTTCATGGTAAAAGCATAATATTAAATGTACCTAAACTCGATGAAACCAAAGAAAAAGAAAATTTGAAGAATATTCTTTAAGATCTAAAATTATAAAACAAATTCATTTATTAGGTAAAAATGTAAAACTTGAAATTACTGCTTATATGTCATACTAAACAGATTTATAATTTGGTCTGCAATGTGCACGACTAAGACATAAAATATGTAAAAGTTATAAACATCCTTTATCATTCTTAACACTATAGTCATCATCAATCATCGTATATTGTATATAAATAAAAATATGTTAGTATACATGGGATTTTTAACTTATGTTAATTTTATTCATTCTAATCCTAATTGTATTTTTCATATGGAAATTACAAAAAAAAAAAACAGATAACGTCAAAAAGTGCAATACAGAAAATAAAATATAAAAACTGTAATTAATATTAATCGGTTCAATGCAGTTATTCACAATACAATTACATTTATAAATTATAATAGTATATTTACTTTACTTTAAGTAGTGTTTAAACTGCGAGATATCTTATTTTACAGTGGCATTGATAATAATATATTAATACTAAAAAAAACCCCGAGGTTCCTCTAATTATTTGTTTTAATTTTTAGTGCTATTTATGATCAATGCTACTGAATTATTTTAACGAATTTACTTATTGTACGAAAAACAAACCAATAAATCGATTAGATTTTTAAAAAACCAATGTATTATTATAATATACCCTATAAGTTACATTTTTTGTTATTCAATTTGAGTGTATTAAATAAAATTGAATATTAATAAAAATAGAACTAATGAACACTTACTTCTTCCTGAATATTTTGTCAGATTTGTTACAATGATGGATCATAGAAATATTGTAAGATGCGAACAATTTTCCCCTCCGATTGACACTAGAAAAACAAAGCCGTTGACGCGTCGCGGTTAGAGCATTCGTGAGAAAATTAGACAAACTTGCAAAATGTCGGATTAATTTTATGTAGACCGTGGTAGAAATAGTTACATGGACCATACTCAACCATAGTGGTACAAAATCTTTGGTGGTTTTGTATAAAAAATAGTGTATATAATACCCAGCATAAGCAATTGGAAGTTACCAAGGTTACGTACCTATAGCTGGTGAACCAAAAATACCGTGGTTGGCGTTTTGCTTGTTATGCCAAGAACTGCAAAATATCTTTTATGGTTCGCAATTATAGAACTATTAACAAATGGACTGCTCTTCAGAGAAAATGCACCAACGTTATTAGAATATACTAATGCAGGTGTCCCTGTGCCTAATAATTTTTTTTTATACACATATTTTTAAAACACATGGAAGAAAAGTACAACTATTTTTTCCTCCAATTAGAATAGTTTATGTCGCGGACACTATTATAATATAGTAGCCAGTAGGCAAGAGGGTAACTAAAGGAAGCACAGTCCTGTTAATATGTCTATGGTTTGCACCGACCAAAAAATTGCGAACACGAAGCATTATTGTCAAATATTTTAAATATTGTAAGTATTGTTCATGATTATAATAACATAATGCATTTATACCATTTAGCTGAGTTTAAATTAGTTGTTATCTATATCAATTTATTGAATGCTTATCGCGTCTCTAGTCCGTACATTCCAGGAAATTGTTACCTGAGCAAACCTATTTTCATTCCATGGTAGGTTCCTACAATAACATCCAATGTTTTTCAAAGAAATGTTTTAATAATATTACAATAATTATAATAATGAAACAAAATTGTATTGTAATTTTCAGTAAGTTTATGTTATAGGCTATAAATAATTAAGAAATGCTTTGAATTTCACCACACTAATTATTTTGACTTAAAATTAAACAAAAAATAACAGACCAAGCACCGACCACCAGGTTCATTGAAACCCGCCTTATTTTGTATAAATCCAAACACGAGTTCTTTACTGCATCTATGGAACAGGAAAAAGTAAAATCTAAAAATAAATCAAAATTATGTTACCCGTAGAGAGAAATCGCATTGGGTGGCGACTGGAATACTGATTATCACGATATAGGTGCCCACAAAAACCGCAAAAAAAAAAAAAAATACGTACTGTAATAAGGATGTCTGGATATCGGACGAAAGAAAAACATATGTCGTTACAGAAATATTTTTAAATAATGATGGGTGCAGTTGCTGCAGTATAATATAATAACACATTAGTTATAATATATTACGAATGTTTTGCTACCAAGTCCAAATAATAATGGCTGTATAATGCTTACGCTATACAATAATATACTGTGGTGCAGTACGGTCCGGAACAATTCCCTTTTAAAATCTATACAGCTTAGACCGACATTGGCCTCGATCGGGCGTTTTTGTTTAGGCAGAATGAGGTCGACGAAATAATCGTACGGAAGAACGTCATTATAATAATGTAGTCGAGACGTCGGTATGTACATATTATAATATTTTAATATGATGAGTAATATATATACATATAGTTGGTACTTGTAACCTCTTGTAAATCTATACTTATTAAAATACAGGCATGCGTATACAAACATAATATTTTATGACATTACAACAGCAGACTATTGGTGTGTAGGACATGGGCACATCGCGACACGACGACAGTGGTCGAGTGTAACTGCGCCGGAGTATGCTTTTTGCGCGACGGTTTAGTGCACAAAATATATTATTATATTCCTAATATTAGGTAATCAGTAATCACAAACATGATATTATTGATGTTATTAGAAGAAGGG
Source organism: Myzus persicae (assembly GCF_001856785.1). Classification (NCBI taxonomy): domain Eukaryota; kingdom Metazoa; phylum Arthropoda; class Insecta; order Hemiptera; family Aphididae; genus Myzus; species Myzus persicae. The sequence continues at coordinate 1,064,018 of NW_019101783.1, read as the reverse complement.
AAAAATACATTTCGTCGTTATTAGAAGTTTGACGACATTTATTTTTATTCTATTACAATATTATGTTAATTTAGGTATCATTAAAACGGTGGCGTCAGTTCTAGAGCGTACGAAAATGAACACACCCAAGTCGAAATACAAAGAGAATCCTAATTTTTGTGATGGACTAGAAAGTAACTATTCGTTGAAAAAAGTGCTAATACGATTTTGTATGGGATACGTGTGCACCAAGCGATCGGTTTACGCATAGAGTGACTCGGAGAAGAAAAATGTACCATTGGCCAGTGAAATAATAACGCGAATAATACGATGACGTGTGTGTGTATGGTTCAATTCGGCGCGTTGACAGTGCGGACCACACGTAACCGGAATGTGAGTGTGTGTGTGTGTGTGTGTGTGTGTGTGTGTGTGTGTGTGTGTGTGTGTGTGTGTGTGTATGTGTATGTGTGTGTAAGCGCCATATACGATTTTGTGCTATTGTATATTATAATATTATTATGTTCTGCGTCTTGCGGATTTATTATATTATATATAAATGCGAAAGGGCGCGACTCAATGCGTTTCTACCCAAAACATCACATTATTTCTTTACCGGGAATAGAAATTCGTTTTTTTTTTGTGCTTCGCGCGACATTTCTCTGCTTTAAAATATTTACAACAAACGTGTTATAAAAACATTCACACGCACATTGTATTATATTGTCGGCATATTTGTTGAAATCGTTCGTTCCCCGAATATAATATAGTATTTTATATATTATTTATAATATATATGTATATTTATACACGCCATATACTGTATACATTGTATAATATAGTATACTTGGGTACCGTTAAATAAAATAAAATCAACTCGGAGGCGACACTCGAAAGCAACAATATATTATATCGAACCAAAAAGTACAGTAAAACATATCTGTTTACTTTGTAATCTGTTTTACTATAGAAGGGCTGCAACAACCCAAAATTAAGTCAAATTTAATTCATGTTATAGGTATTCGTCAATATAAAATATATTATATAATAAATCAATACAATGTAGTATCTATTTTATTTTCTAGGAAAAGAATTAGAATGAAGGTCTAAATGCTCTCTATATACACGACGTATAAAACCGGCTTGATAAAAATTACTTAGAATAAAAAATGTAGATGCTTTGGTTTGCTAAAATGTGCTGTGTTTATTCTTATTTATGTATGCACTTTTTTTTATTATCCCCTAAGGGCCAAATTCACGTTTTAATACCCATAAAAATATACACATAAATATTTAATTCGTCATTATTTACTTATGCATAATTTCATTTTTCACAGACCTCATTTTTACTAGATAGGAACTTAATAGGTTATATCGAATATTAAATGCGTGTAATTGATTCCTCATATATTTATTATACATTTGAATATGACACGCGCGTATAATATTTTATCTGCATACTTAATGTATAAAATATAATTTACAGATAAATATCATCCCGACTAATTAATATTTTATACACTTTTTTAAGCATAGGAAATATACATACATATAAATATGTAATAAAAAATGATTTTATTTCGTTTTTTTGGTTAGATTCCTAGTGAAATCATGATAAAACACTTGTAAGTGCAATCAAAATCAATCGTCAATGTCAACACGTCAAGATAAACTAAATGTACATGTGTTTATATTATAGCCTTGGGCTCTAGTAACTAGTAAGTCATCCTAAAAAGGGGTAACAATATTTTCTACTACCTTTAGCGTTTTCAGTAGAACGTAGCTTACAACATTAATATGATTTTTCGGTATACTATTCAGAATACCGGTTTCTTAAAAAAAAAATTGAAAGTAGTTAAAGTCTATAGAAGTAGTAATTATATTTTTACTAAAACATTGACATTTATTGTTATATTCTTTAAAGCAGACTATTATTTAACTAACTTCAGCTTGTTTCTGGACATCTTACATTACTAGGCACCTATAATAATAATTATGCATCCTTAACAATTAGGTATAACTTTTAATTCTAGTAATTATGCAGTTTTAAACTATATGTGTATTTGCATATAAACTAAAAACGACGGTATAATGTATTAATATACATTTTGAAGTGTATTTAATTCAAATAACATTTTTTTTTATTATTATTGTCAGTTAACTGTCATATCCTTTAAACAAGGATGGTACAACAAATTTCAATTTAATTAATTTACTCAAACTTTTTAATGTTATGTACCTAAGTGTAATATTTTTATTTATACCTCTATTGGAAAAAGTTGATGAGCCTATCTCGGGTTTATTATTATTATTGTTGACAGAACTAAACCGGCAATATTATTTAGATATTTGCAGTGTTTATTATTTGTAGTAGTTAGATATGCTGTGGAATGTGATATGAAAATTATCTTTTGTCATACGTATTTAAGTTCGGTTTGTGGTATTTACTTTTATTTAGTACCTATATATTATAAACACAAATCATAAGTTAGTAACTGTACTAAAATATGTTTATAGCATATTTTGTGTGTAGGTATTCTTAATATAAAAAATACACCATAGTCAGACAGTCGGTAAGTATCTATGAGTTACTATTGTATGTTTTCAAATATTTAGTTATATTTAGTTATACCCTCAAGGCTCGTGTAGGTATTTTTAATCATCTTTGAGGACCATCTCAACTGATATGGGCAATCCACCTGTAAATATAATATATTTTCTACATTTTCCTACTTTCGTAAAATCGGTGGAGCAGGTTTTAATACGCTTATAAGCTTTTATTTAATATTATTTTTTTTATTTGAAAAAAGTTCTCAGATTGGTTATCCTAAATATTTTTTTTTTAAATTAATTTCTGTTACCTATGGAGACTTTAATAATAATAAACAAAAAATTATTCGATTTTCATTAGCTATAACGAAATTCGTGGGTGAGCCATAGTTGTTGAAAATATAATTTAAAAACACCCTCCGAGTCTTGACTGTATTGATATAACTTTTGTCAAAATCGGTCTATTTCTGAGATAAGCCGTCTGTAAAAAACTCATTTTACATTATTTTAAAATATCATATGCCTATAAATGATGTACCAATATTTTTTGGAAGGTAGTTCACAAACCACTAAAAATTATGTCATTCGAACCGATGATTGAATTTTTCTCTCCATCCCTGATTTCGATTCAATCACTTTCGTGATTTTTCAACCGCTTGTTGGTCGATTTTTTTTGCTGTACCTACCTATGATGCGAACAAATTATCGAAATAATCATACGGTGGACTCAGCATGTGGACAATCAGGTAGGTACACGATCGTAGCCAAGGGGAGGGGGGGCGATTCTCCTCCGTCAACAGCTAACAAATATATAATTAATGTTTAACACAATTTTAGTTGGGGTAAAAATTTAAAATTACGCTTGATTGCCCACCCAGATGAAATGTCCAGGTCTGCCACTGGGCAGAAAGAGTCAAGTGGTCAGCGGTCAGGTAATACTTATCTTACCTACTTGTACAATTTTAGCAATAGTTCATACTAATATTATTATTATACAAACGTTCTCATACACATACAGTTCTATACATTACATATTAGTATTAGCTTGTATAATGACCATGTCTTTATACACTGTATTATAAGTCCTTGTTCCCAACTTATATGAGTCTGGTGTCAGTAGTATGACCCCAAAGTTCATATCTGAGCCTGAGGAGTATTTAAGGGTTTATTTTGAAAGGTGTTGACCGAAAAAAAATCCTTGAAACATAATAGAATAATAAAACTGGTTGATTAAAATATTATTTGCCATGCCTATAATGTATCATAAATTATACTCAAAAGTGGGCAAATTAATGAAAATAATTGACTAAAATAGGCAGTTTTAGATAAGTAAACATAATATTTTCAACTTGTTCAAGTTAATCATTAACAATTAATACATTTAACTCTCTAAGTTTAAATTTAATATGAAAAATAATACTAACTTAACTCAATTTATAAATTACATCAAGTGATCCAATCTACTTTCTTAATTAGTACATGGGCCACTTCAACAGTATTTTGTTTCTATATATACCTTATTATTTTATCAAGAAACATAACAGAAATTATACTATTACATAATATTGTTACTTATTATCATTATAATATAAGATTATTTTATTTAAACCTTCTTTACAGTATATAATTAATGTCAAAAATATTTTTAATTTTAACTTGATAGATTATTTTTAAATTAACTGAAAAAAGCTAAGTTGTTTAAACAGTAATTTAAACTAGTAAAGACTTATAAGTTCTTAAGTTAATTAGAAAACTAACCAACTCAGTAACTATAATTTTAAAAAAAATTTAGTGACAGCCACTAAAAAGTTTAAAGGTCATAGCCCATAGGTTAGGTTAAGTACCTATATTATATTTTATAAATATTATTTTGTATTTACGGCATTGCATGCAGTTTGTAGATACTTACTACACGTATGAAACATTGTAGTGTATAATAATTAATATTACAATATAATAATAATAATTAAGTATATTATCCTTAAATCCAACACTAAATACATAATATAATATTAGTCTCACCTGTCTCAAAGTATCCTGTTCTCGCGGTTACGATTACCATACATCGGTTACTGGTTAGTTTCAAAAGTAAAAACCATCGTCGTCGTGTATACAATTCATCGATATATGTATAACCTTTTATAAAAAAAAAAAAACCGTCAGCGGTTGTTTTTAGTACCCATTCTATATCAGCTACGGCTAATATTTATAATATTTTGTATTATACTATTATTATATAACAAAACGTACCGCTAAATTGAAGCACACCTAATGATATGATTATTATTATTACGTCTTCTACTGCTCTCGCACGATTATCCGTCTGTCATCGTCGTCTCCGGGCGACCGCGTGCGTTATCATTATGTATAATTAGCCATATTATGCTTTTATTACCTTGGGTTGACTTACCTATTTTTGTAGGTGGCGGAACGGATAAATCGTCTGCCACTGCCACACATCTCGTAGCTCGGTTTTTATGTCGCTATATACTTAATAATATAATACCGTTGCCGGCGTCGAGTGACCGAGTTCACTGAGTTTCGACAAATACGAAGTGGCGACGTCAATATACATAATAAAACTAACGTTTATGAAAACAATTATTGAATAGTTACTGTATAAATATTGCCGAAGAGTCAGTTTTTAACTTGTAAATAGTTTTTTTTTTTAATCCCAGAGAATCTATGCACACGATAATTAATATCGTTTTCTAAAACTGTTATACGTATTATTCGGTGTCTACCGTGGAAAACGCGTTGTTATAGTTTTGTCCTCCCCGCTGATATAATAGATTTTTTTCCGTAATGTTTTTCGATTAATTGGGTTCGTACGATAAATAAATGAAATTGTAATTACGAGTAGAAGACTGTTGAGTTCCAGTGTTTCGTTAAGACTTATATTCAGTATACATAAGACAATGATATAATTATTGGCGTTTCGAAAAAAATAAATACATTCGAGTTTTAGAAAGAATATAAGTATTAAGTATAAATATTAAATTACTTATATTATATTATTGTACTGCAAAGACAATATTATGTATTAACCAAAAACGGTTTTCATCGACTCGTAAAATGTACAATTTTAAGTATATCCGACCAATTTGAAAGTTATTGTGATAAGTAATTATATACTGTCTGCCGATTGGACGAGTGGGGGAAATTTTTTTTCGGACAACTAAATCGACTGCAAAGAATTCAGGGCCGTGAACGCGTTCGTTTATGTAATTTAGTGTTTTATTAGATTAACTAGCGAAAAAAAAGTAAAAATATGCGCACACATATTTGTATTCTCTATATTATACTACATAACGTTAAAGCAGCTGAAAACCACGCCGGTAATAGTCGATTTTTATGGCATGTTTTATGCATTGTTCGGTGAAATTATTACGCGGACGAAATTGGTATTGCGAATTACGTCGTTTTTACCCGCCCCCGGCCGCATTGTGTTCACCGTGAAAACTCGAAAAATCCGCCCAAATTAGTCGTCAATGGATGGGTGCCCATCTGGCGCACACATATTATATACGATATATACACATCGTGTCATATACCGTCGCGCCCACCGTCAGTTTTCTGCAGTACACTACAACTGCATATTTTTTATACATTTATTGCAACTCAAAAATATTATTTATTATTATATTGTACATCTTATATCGTTAACGCCACATGTGTAATACCTACTACATATTTTGCCATTTGGTCGTCTCGAGCGTATAAAAAATTAATAAAAGCTATGCATTCCGCAATTGAATCCTTGAAATGCGAATAAATATGTAACTAATTATATCAGAACAGTCTGAAAAATGGATTTTGAGGTTTTTGTAAAAATAGAAACTCTGTACATATTTAAGCTTGCATATTTATGTTGTTAGTCACTTGTTATTCATTTGTTAGGTACCTGTACTTACAAATAATGTATATTTCGGAAGAAGTGAAAAGCGTAATTGAATACCTGGCATTTTTTCTACAGTTTATCTTCATTTTACATGCCTTAATACTTTATTAGGTATATTAATAAATTGTACCGTTTGTTACGGATAAAATTATATTTATAAACATTTTTACCTCAATTTTTACTGTTATAAATTTCTTTAATAATAAATATAGGTGCAGGAGTAATAACTAATAGGTATATATACCTTATAATTTGTAGCGATACCTCATACTTTTGTACATTATTAACAGATGTTATAGGTACAGAAAATAATGGATCGTTATTTATTATAAATTATTATATACAGGAACCCAAGGTGTTAGGCGTGTAGCATATGTTTTAGGACTTTTTCACGACAGAGCATTATACCAGAGTGTACCGAGATATTTATCTATACCTATTTCTCTACCATGTACATCATCGATTATATATGAAGTTATTTTTATTATTATTGTAAGTAAGGCATAAGCGCAATGCATGAAACACAGCTTTTAACAAATTGTTATCGTCGTCGTATAAATAGAGAAATTTGTAGAGAGTAGAAAACTAAAAAAAAACTGTTTATATTTTGTTTTTTTCAGCCCTTTTTTCTTCTTCTTGTAACTCGTATTTCACAGACAGTTGGGTTGAAAATATTTAGCGGACGCTTATTTATTATATTGCTATCGGCCTATAGTAAATAATATAGTATTATTATATAGCCGACCTCGCAACCTCAAATGATAGTTTAACGGAAACCCACCAAAACGCGCATCAATGCGGCGGCGACGTCGGCGTTGACGACCGAGGCAATCACAAGGCGCCCGACGTGGAACGGTATAAAAATGTTTTACCGAGGACAAAAAATACAACAATATTATATTATATAGTACAAAATAGCTTATATATATAATACGTAAGGAGTGGGTTTTATTTTTTATATCTTTATCGTTTTGCTCCTTTTTTTCGTATATACCTCATGTAATAATAGTAATATGTAAGGATAGTGTTTACTGCGGTTTTCGCAGTTTTTGCGGTTTTGCTTTCGTATATCATCTTTTTGTTTTCTATATTATATTATACATCTAGGTATCAGCCCTTATTATACTATATATATATATAGATTTTTTTTATTATACCGTATGACTGGCGGCGGCAATTTACTGCACGTCTGTAATTTCGTCTACGTTCGCCGCCAACGCAACCTACAGGCCATCGGCAGCTATAAGCCATTACAGGAGGAATTGCATAGACTTTTATCATGAAACTCACTCTCTCGTTATGTTGTACGTCGTAGAAGATGGGCTCATCTCACGAATGATGTTATACGGTTTATTCGTCGTTCGTGCGTTTAATTAATCAATTTATACTTTTATTTTGTGATTAATCTTTATCCTTATCCTTCTGTGAAGGATCTTTTACACTGAATAACGGGAAGCCGACTGAAACTGCAGCAGCTAAAACGCTTTTACCCTTGACTCGCATGCCTACTAAACCATAGTATACTCGTGTACACCTTTGTATGGGTACCTACCTAATAATAACTATAATAATAATTCGCGTAACACTGACAACGCCCTGCGCGTGCTCGTTTATCCGTGTCGAAGTCGGAATATATACGTTCTATACAAACGGATGATTTTTTATTTATTTTTTTAAACGCATTGCGTACCTATAAACGATTTTTCGGAAACAACCTGAACTGTGCCGTATCCTGTATTGTGTATACACGAGCGCGACTATCCCATTCGCAACACGCCCTTCCTACGTTATAATATGTATGTTATATGTCGTTATTATTATTATATAGGTATATGTGAAACCGGAAGGCAGTTGTTATTATTATTATGTTCTTATATTGTTTTACCTTCCCCGACAACAATTTTTGAGTTATTTTCAGTAATCGGCTGCTGCTGCAGCGACAACGATTACGATACGTCTCAATCATATTGTATCCGTGCCATGTGGCCTCGCAGACGATTCGTTATTGTGTCTTGGTATACTGCTACGACTTAGTATAACATATTGTGTTATAAATCGAAAATGAAATTTAAATAGTAATACATATATGCGGATGCAAATCCGTACACATTTATTCTATTGATTTCCCCATCAAATCGCTGTGATGGAAAAAATAGACACCTTCATATGGGTACTTATATACATTTTTCAAAATTTTCCAATACGATTGAATAATCGTCGTGTCGATGGAAATAGGAAACTCTATCTAAACTATATGCTTTAAACAGTATTGGCATTTCACTTTCAGTTATGACGGTGAATTGGAAAAAAACGATGACTTCTTTAACTCAAATATTGGAATTAACTAAGGAAAATGTCTTCAATCCTTCACCGTTTAACTCAAAGAAAATAATAATACATAATTTATAGCTATATACCTACTTAATAAAAACACAAGCCTGTAATAAATCAATATGAATAAAATATAAAGCAGGAATATAATATAAAAAGTAAAGGTTATTTTTCGAAGTAACGATTAATAAATTAAGTAGATATACTTACTTAATTACTTTTATTGGTATACAATGAAGTATTGACACTTCCCCTAGTCCATTTCTATTTTACGTGTAGATATCCGTCTCTATGACGTAGTCAATAAGATCTTTAGGTGTCATAAACTATAAATTATTATTCACGTATTTTAAAACTCATGACTTTATATTATATTGTAGGAATTAACCCAACAAATGATATAAAATATACATCAAACGCTATTTAGGTAATGAATGCATATGTAAGTATAAATTAGGTTAAAAAATAAAATATAGGTACCTAATCTTTGTATAGGTACCAACTTCAGCTATTTTAGGTTCTTTATTAGATGTTTTGTATAACTATAAGGAATATAATTCTTACTTCTCATAAAGATTAAAATGTTGAAATTGTTGGCACATGATTTACTTAGTTGAATCCTTGTAATATGTACGTACTTATAGATTCAAATAATTATGTAGCCCTGAAAAATAAGTATTGCAACTTGTAATACACTAATACCATTGGTTAAATATACTATTAAAATATTTAATATTTAATCAATGCTAATACTACTAGGCTAGCCAATCAAACTTATAATTATTATACTGTATAATACAAATGTACATACAATTATTCGTACCCTATAGGTATACGTAATAGCTCAGATTTATGTGTTAAGTTTTATTTCTATAATTTTATATTATACTACTATAGGAAAACACATATAACCTATATTATAACCTTAATTTAAACGTGTTTGAGTGTTTATCCGTACACAATAATTGTTTATCAATGATTAATCCCTTATTGTGTGTTTAAATTTGAACTTAAAATAAATAATTATTTTTTCTAATCTGCTTAATCTGTGACTAAACGTAGTACTATAAGTAGTGTGATTGTGTGATGAGCTGAATTATAGCTACTTCAAAAAATTATTTTGATTTTATAGATTTATCGGTTTTAATAAACTATATACTAAAATAACACGTTTATAATGTTGCGTTCCAAACTAAATACATTTATTTATTATATTCTATAATTTATTATTTTGACAAAGCAATAAAATATTATTATAATTATTAGCATAACAATAATAATAACAGCAATAAGAGGATGCAGAACTTATTTTTTTTTTTTGTATTAATAGGCTTTAGCTTTAATCATAAGTCATAACCAATATTAGTAATAATATGTAATAAGTACTTTACCCAGTATACTTAATATAATATTGATAGTTATCAGGGACTATTCAACTATTTTGCTTAACTAAAAGGTATCTGACGTGGGCACGTGGCCACATCTATCTCAGCCACTTTCAATTAATCAATTTCGACTCACTAGCAAGTCAGATGACAAGTAGGTAGGTAAGCATTAAGTAGGTTTTGAAGGTACCGGAATACCTATACTTTTTTGTAAGAAAATGTTCCACGAGTAAGTGAGTAACCCATATTGTGTACATTGATGACAAATTCGTTTGGTGATAGTGTTCTATTATATCGATTTGGATAGATCCCAAAAACAGAAAAAAATCTCTATCGCCTACATGTGGCCTACATATAACAATATATCGTCGATGTGTTACTTACATGACGCAATATTATATTGTCGAGGGATTTCTAAAATTTATAACGGCGGGGGGAGGAGGCCAGAGGTGATGGCGTGCGGTAGTGGTGATTTGTCGTAATTTGTCTGCTACTAGCGATCCGGAAGGTAATAAAGACGATTTCGCGTGATCCAGACAGCTTTCATTATTTATCCCTCACAACATTTTTTTTCTCCTATACAACATCCAGCGCGCCATGCCCCGCCGTAATTTTTCCTCCACTCTCTGCGCTGCCGCTCCCCGCGCCGACAAAAACTGCAACAACCGGCCGATGGCGGGAGCAGCTATACTATATATTATATTATATACGCTATAGCGAGTGCGGTTTTTACGTACCGTGAAAAATCGGCAAGAAGAGCGGCCCTGGCCGTCGTGCACCGAACTCGGCCTCCGCCGCGTCATTAGCCACCGATAATGCAAAAATCGCATGTACGTTATTTTTACGCACACGCATAATATTGTATACACGTATATACAGTGTCGGTTGAGTATTATACCCGCACCCGCGACCGGTACGCATAGTATACTAGCATTATATTATATATGTATACATAGTGTCCTCTGAACCGTGTGCATAGGTTTTTGAGCCACCGAAACTCACTCGAGTGAGTGAGCCAGCAGTCATACATGTATATAATATTATATTGTATAAGGATCGAAACAGCAACGCGGAAAGGCATCCTCCGCCGCCACTGCCATGTACACGCGCGCGCAAGTGTGTGATGTGTGTGTGTGTCTGTGTGTCTGTGTGTGTGTGTGTGTGTGTGTGTGTGTGTGTGTGTGTGAGACGGGCGTTTTACGATGCCAAAGGGAAAAAAGTTAACGCGCGCATTCCGCCCCGCCGCCGCCGCACTGCACTGTTTTCGATTACAGTGTCCGTCGGCCGTGTAATGAGTGTACGCGAAAATCGAAAAATAAAAATAAATAGAAAAAATCGCGCCGACCCCGGCGAGACGGAGAAAAACGATCCCCTTGCCTGCACAATGTTCACGGTTATTTATGTCCTCCGTCATCACCAGCACCCTCGGAGTTCTTCCGTAATATACAATATCGTTGTCGCGTCGATGCGCTGACCACGTGGTTTTTTTATCTGTAATCGTGTATTGTTGTATATTATGTAGGTATAAAGGCAGTGACCGAAGCGGAAAAATTAAAAAAGGACTTCCATATAAGTGCTTCTTGGAATGATCGAACCTAAATTGTGGAAGCGAACGTGTGGGGAACACGCAATCTCGACCAACGATTGTCAAACAAATATAATCACAACGACTATACAAGTGTAGAACGTAGGTGTAATGGCAGGGTAATGTCAACGTACGAGCGATTAAAATTAATATTTTGGAACTATAGATGAGTTAGTTCCCATGTTATAAAATAATGTCTAACTAATTACAAAATTAATGTAAATAATCGTGCGATTCATTAAATAAAATTAAAAATAAATATTATTATCCAGCACAATTTTGTGAAATAAAAATAGAAAAATGCTTTGTTCTCCTGCACCCAATACCCCAGTACAAGTATTGTAATAGAGGTGCTCGTAGTTCTACGTTACACTTTTATAGCTGGTCGTTTGTAGTGCTGCAGTTAAATTTATCTGTCTTACCTTTTTGCATGTCGCTGTACAATATTTCCATAGCAATGAAGACGAATTTAGATTGAAAGCTGTAGTTTGGTTGAAATGTCACATATTATTAACATCGAGGATCTACAATTCGTATGGATATTAAATCGTATTTCTTGATTTCAAATTTCGCTATTTTCAGATAAATGAAAAATCGTTATAGACTACAGTATTCATAAAAATAACGACGCGGATATAATATGTATTTATTTTTATAGTTCTAACTTTCTAAGAGCTTGAAAAATGTTAATGTTTTATGAAATTACTAAAACCAAGAAATATGAATTATTCTTATAGTAATTTGAATAGATATTTATGAATTATGGACACGTTATAAGTACATGGATATTTCAGTTATATGGTATGCCTTTAAAATATATGAGTTCTATATTTTGAAATAATAATCCTTTTTATTAAAATGAAGCATTTGATAAAAATGTTTTGCTTTTATATTACTATTGTAGTTTGTAATTTATTCTAATTACTAATTTTTCTTAGGTATCTGAATGCAGTCCATATCTTATTTTAGAATTAGTAAATATAATTTGATTATTTAAAACTTAGTCCTAAAGTTTAATCAAAACAAAATTAATTTAAAAAATGAATAATTCATAAATTCTACAGTCTATTAAAAATTAAAATCCATTGTATGAATTTGAAAAATATTATTTTTATAAAATTCTAACTTGAGAAACCACTTTGTTGTGTTGTAATTCTAATCAAAATACAAATCGCTACAGAACAATGACAATGCGTCATTCAATGCATTTCGTACCAATGAGATTGGTTGATAAGTTTTTGGGCCAACAAATGGTTAAAGTATTATATTATTATTATTGTTATGTCATACGCATTATATTTAAATTACATCACGAGTTAAATGTTTTTGGTAGTTGGCGTTATCACTTAAGTCGTCACGTATATTTATTAGGATTAGTTAAATTCATGTTATTTTTGAACGCGTGTTAAAACGGATGAACAGATTTTAGTAGAGTTACTATAAATTATAACGAATTATTTTCAGAATTAACTGAATTTTCACAGTACAATACGATGATTGCAGAAGAGAGCTTCTTTAAATAATATATTATCCTCAGTACGAAAAAAAATTAAACACGTGTGTGCAATAAACAGAAATGAAACGTTAAAAATATTCTAGAAGTAAGCTTATCGCGTGTATAGTATGCCCTCGAGGAGAATATAATATGTTACCAACTAAATGTTGGATGGAAAAGCAAAAAAATTTCCACGAGATACTTTACCCCTTCACCACTTCAAGTAACACGTATATAGGTAATATACGTTTTACGACCTGACTGGGTCGATTCCAAATTGCCCTTGTCGAGGTAAAAGACACGGCGCTGTTAATGAATGCCAAATTACAAGGTTGCCCGGAGGGGATATTCCAGTCCAATGTCTTTGGCACAAACGTACATAAATACGATACTTCTACCAGAGGAGCTGTTTTTCTTTATTTCCCTCTATGGCTCTATGTCTGTTATTCTTTAAATATATTTCTAACAATAGTACTCTTCACATAGCGAAAAACTCCATACAGATGAGAAAAAAAAGAAAAACCGACCTTCTTCATAATATCGTCCCGCCGAGATAAGATTTTCTTTAGAAAAGTTTCTTTTCTTCTTATTTATTTCATTCTTTTTTTACTTTTTCCAAAACTAATTTCAAAGTAAAAATAATAAGAATACATTAAATAGTCGAATTTTAAAAATTGCTCTTCTCTATCCTTTGGGATTTGTTTTTTTCTACACAGACTTACCTTATCTGACACTAGTCTAAAAATGAATTGTATTTACTATTTAGTACCTACAAAATAATTATGATAATTATGATAATTATAGGTACATACCGAATCATAAACTATAGTAACTTTATTATTTAAAACAAGTTGAAAACCTTATAATATAAATGTATATATTTTTTTACCATTTAAAAAATTTCAAAAAATGATTATTATTTTGAGAATTTTTGTATAAAATGTTGCGCTGTTTGCACTACACAATGTTTCAAGTTGTATCTCTTCGTTAACACCCTGCACAAACTTTAAGACTTATAGAATTACTCGTATGAATATTTAAAATTTTAAAGTAAATTAAAGGTCATTCAGCTTTTAAAATCGTTGCTATAATTGATTATTTAAATCTAAAGCAACAGACTTAATTTTATTTTTGTTATTCAAACATAGCAACGAAACCAAACGTACAGCAATGAAACACTAAATGTATGAATTAAAAAACGATTATGAGACTAATAATTATGTAGTTAATATTCTACTGTATGCCCGCTTGAAATAAAATTCTAAAATCACGTTTAAAATTTAATAATTGGAAAAAAATTGAGGGCATACGTCCTACCGAGTTTATGTATGTACACTCTATGCTTAGAACCAATAGGGACATTGGGGGTAGTACCCGAATACCTATATACCTCTCGTGGTCGAATAAGGTACCACGCACTACCAAATGTATAGGTGCCTATATCATTATACGGTAGGCGTTGTGTATAAATAATACATATAGTATTCACGTTGCACTTAAGTATGGTTTTGATGGTAGTACACAGTATAACGAACTACTGTACATATAGCGACGATATATATATTATAATATAATATAGTGGCGGCGGACAGTTTTGGAGTTGGATGTTATAAATACATGCGCCACACACACACGCACACACACACACACACACACACACACACACACACACACACACTCATCGACCCGAGCCCGAGGCGTCGACGCATTGTCGGTCCGACGATTTTCTGTATCTGGTTTTCTCAGCTAATTTCACGGTGTCCTTTTGTGTGTTGCGTCCCAAACGCGCGGACCCGAGCACCTCTTATTTATTTTTTCAACTCACGCACACACACATATACACAAACACAACTCACTCTCACTGTATATATATATATATATATATATTATCATTATTATACATACGTGTGTTCGTAGTGTACATGGATGGGCGCGCGACTTATACCGAATTCGACACACGTCCGCGCGGTGTGCAGGCCAAAACGCCGAGTCATCCCCACCCAATTTCGCGGCCTTTAAAAATAAAAGGATCGCCGGGAGAACAAACACATAGGCTCATGAAAAGAAAATTACAACAACAAAAACAGTATTCCGACTATATCATAGTATACCTATAACTATAATTTTATATGCGCCGCTTGCACATATGTGTATGTATATACCTTATGTCTTTAAGCACGCGTTTATCAATAGCGTTTTTGTTTTTTCTTATTGTTTGGCGCGAGCAGAGGTGAACACAACAACAGAAACTATCGCATCATCATCGTTGAAACAGTCGTCGTCGTCGTCGTCGTCGCCGCGGCGTTGTCGGAGACTTCGCCGCCGCTGCCGATGCTGAACGCACCGTGTCGCTCTTGGGGGCGTTTTTTTTAACATTAGTTGTTTTTTTTTTTTTTAAAGTCCGCCGACGTAAAACATACGTTCAGTTTATATAACTACACACACACACAAGGTCTGTGTCTTAACGACTATCGGTATATTATATAGATATATAGGTTAGGTCGTACCTATATGGGAGAAGCCACCGAAAAACCATTAATCTTTTGCCGTCGCCGCCGTTGTTTCAACTATATGGTCCGGCGCAGGTCGCGTACACTGCACTCTGCAGCTGTACACTATACAGACGACTCGTCGGTTTTTTTCCCGACGTCATTTCAGCCCGTTTTTATTGTTATATTTATCGATTCTCGTGGGGTCATCAATAACAGCGCGCGGTTACATATAAAATAATAAAAATAAAAGAGAAAAACAATTTTTCTCCAAATTTTTTTTTCAATTCTCGTCCAAAGATTTCTCTGCAGTCTCTGTGTATATATTTGGTACCCACCGCCAGGGCACCGAACGAATGGCAATCGCAACAAAACGATAACCTGCACACCCGCGTTACTAAATATATTATATTATATTATTTAATTACGCCATACCTATATTAATAATTTATATAAATTCGAGTTTTTGGCTGAATAATTTGACTAAAAATTGATTAGAAATGTAAACAAATAGTAACAAGAAACAAAGTTCATAATATGGGCTGTGAGAATGAGTGGTACCTATAGCGTAAATACTATATATATATACCTATGCCGAGATAATAAATATTTACTATTTGGAAAACGCTTGTCAAACGTGTCACACGATCAAAAATCCACAAGTATCAAATTTTTGTACAAATATTATCTCGGAGACCACAAATCAGAATCAACAAAGAAACGGGCCCAAAATAGGAGGGATTTCTGTACGTCAAGGTATATATAGACTTTAATATATATATAAGCAATATTATAGGTTGTTTCATCAAAAGTTTGGGTCAAAAGGATATAGTCCGTACAAATCCTGTATGAGTAGGGTTGAAATCCTAACTACACTACAGCAGTATATAGTCACCATTAAGCCTATATAGTTCAACAGTCCGTGTACCGGGGTGGTACTGGTGGTATACTGCAAGCGCGGTAATATTCCGACCTCATCACATGTATTACTTTTATCGTATATTCTCCATAGTCGCGTGTACTCTATACCAACGGCGTTTTTAGAACAAATTACCAGAAAATTGAACACTGCATATATATATATATATATATATATGTATCTACTGCAGCAGCGTGGGTGTGATGTCTGTTCATTATGTTTACTGCTGCGCAACGGGGTTTCCCTCAGCCCCATAATAGAGAGCTTAAATAGATTATGAAGACGAAATAGGGAACACAAACTCCACACGGTGTTAAAAGTTGGTTGAACATCTGTCTTTAAATCGGGGGAAAGAAGAGTGGACAACATTACGTGCAGTCGTGCCCGGCGGTGAGTCGCGTGATAAATACATATCATCTCTGTACACAATATATATCTTATACTCACGCCTACTAACCTATTCAAACCAGTTTGAATGAAACGTCTATAATCATATTATATGCGCGTACAACTCAAAACAAATGTTTTTAGTCCATACTTCACGGATAAATTGCAGTTATTATAATTACGAAAGAATTAATTTATTAAGAAAACAAACCCAATGTAATAAGCCATTAAGTAAGGTCATAAGACGACATTATAATATTTAAAAGTATAAATTGATGTAATATGCTAACAATGAGTGAATAATCGCTGTGATACAAAATATAACGTTTCTTGTAGAGTGCTCGAATAATTGTATTATAATATTACTGGTTACTATATACATACTCATATTTATTTATTTTAATTGCTAATATTTATTGCGTTTATTACATAGTTAGGTACAAATAAAAATGAAGTTACAGTTAGTACAATATGTATGATATCGCTTGTACCGTCTCCTGTGGGAAAATGTTCACGTCCACACCCGTAGGTATTGTGTGAAATAAAATGTTGTTATATTATGTTATGTGTGCCGTATCTATATATTATGAATAGGCGATTTAAACAGGTAATCTATTATAATATTTCACAAACTATCTGTATGAGCAAATGCTTTGTATTATGATTAAAATTCAGAGCCCACTTAAGATGTTTTACGATTAAGTTCTTAGGTGTAAACGATTTTTTTTTAAATCACCAATATTTAAAACAGTTTTAAATATAATATAATCAATATATTGCGAATTATGCATCAAATGGTCAGGTAAGTAACCTAAATGTAATTAAATCAGACAGCAGATGTATTTAATATTATATAGAAATAGTATACGAGGTGTACAGATCAACAGTTGTCCACTATATAGTCTAGTTTTTGCTCGATTTTAATAGTTTAATTGATACACCTCGTGGGAGCTTAATCAACTGACTTCACTAATTCACGTCCACACAACACATGTTTTACTGCAGGAAAGTGATAAAAAAAAATTATTTTAATGTTTTTATATTATACTAGGTACAGATCATTTCATAAATCTGAGTACCTACACTTGAACTATATACCTATATTTGCAATAAGTTATTATAATCAAGGTAATAAATAATTTAAATTCTTAGATAAAAACCATTTTAATTATTAATCAATCAATTGTTTATATTTTAAAAACAACAGCCTACGTAATATATTAGGTTATGGGCACAAATAATATAATAAGAAGAAAATCGCTCAAAATCTAAAATGTTTATATGAAAATATTAGACATTAATCAAAATATTAACATCATCTATACACAATTGTTATGGACAAGTTTTCAAACATTGTAAATAAAGATATTTGATTAGCAACAATACGTGTCAACACATAATATACAGCTATTGAGCTATTTAATATTGATTAATTAAACAAATGTATAAACTGTATTGTGTCTTACAATTAAAACAGTAAAATATTAAAACTTCACGTGAAAATAGTTCATTGCTGCAAAATCAAAAATCCAATAGTCTTCTCGACCGTGTTATAGAACTAATGTTACAAGCGCTATAATCTTTGTTAGTGTTTGATGATGTTCTCGTGGATAATTGAATTTTTATCATTTGCGTACAAAGTTTCCAGACGGCGTAAGTGGGATTGTCATTTGTCGTACACCGAGTTATTCTCATAATATTCTCGTTTGTTATATTTTGTGCAATTATTTTTAAGTATTAAAGAAATAAACAGTAATGCTTACTGTCAGACCTTTTCTATTATTTATCAATGTTTAAGCATTTCAACTATTGGCAAACGGTACACTTGATTTGTGAATATATTAATCTTCAATACATTAAATCATTGAATAAAATGAGGTACTTATGCACTTTGTTTTATTTAAATTGTCGAAATTGATTGTCGGCACCTATTAAAGGCATTCCGTACTAACACGAATACACAGTACACATAATATAGTTTTTATACATGTATAATCTAGGTACATATTTTTATCATTGCATAGACTAAACCAGATTTCTTGATATATTTTTATTCAAGAAAAACGATTGAAAATAATGTTGTACGACACATCGAAGTGGGATATTTTTTTGAAAAGTGAGAGGGGAGGGGATAAAACTAGCTTTAGAAATGTTAAGAGATTAAAGTCGCTGATCAAATAATACAATTAATTCCGCCTAAAAGTATCTTTTCTATTAGTACCAGTACAACAAACAATTTTCTAAAGGCTGTTAAATCAAATATGTATTAAAAACATGCAAGGTGCAAGCTCGGGTAGAATATTATTGCCGCTTCGTACACGGATTGAAAAACATAGTAAAATCGTCCTTTGAGACAGAGCCTAAATATTGAAATGTCGACTTAAATGTTTTTTCTCCATCATATCATAAAATGCATTATTTTAGGGTTTTAAATTATTATTTCAACACGAAAAACTATAGACATTTCAGTCGTACTACTGCTGATTACCAAATTCATTGATAAACGTCCAAACATGTTTGTGTTATTTATTAATTCACTTAAATATCTGACCATTTTTTTTTTTTATACCTATATATTATGGAGTACGTCATACCTTGACTTCTAAATGTAAAAAACATCTGAATTTTCCTATATATTCCGTGTCGTGATGTAACGACACGACGGTGGTGTAAATGTGTCTGATCTACACAGTTATAATATACACTACTGAACAAAAGCCATAACATAGCCACAGGCCAGACAACGTCGAACAAATTACGACCGAATGGACAGCAACAGCAGCGGTGGCGGCGCGTTTTAATTCGTTTGTTTTATATTTACAACTAACCTTATGGGGCGGCTTTCCGAGTATAACAATACCGAACAAGACTGAAGTATGCGCTCGGAGTCGGTTGTAAATAATAATCTCTTTTGTGCATATTGAAAACAGATTCGAGACGATGGACGATAAATTACGATTGGTGTATACATACCTACATATTGGACGCATCATTTAAATTTAGTCAATCTCACGCCTATATCCTTCGTTCATACATAAAAATGCACATCTGCACGTTCCCGTGAACCTGTGTTTAGGTATACCCACGACTACCGGTTTATAGTGTCTCTATATAAGTGCTCTGTGTAGTGACTGATAAGATTGGTTTAATCCTTAATGGCTGAATTGTTAATAATAATATGGATAATAATTATTAACTGTTACGGATTATGGTTGGCTAATTTTTTAGGAAAATTTTACTTTTTTTGTGGATGTATAGGCGCTTTCGTATTTTCTGAACACTCACTGCAGGGTTTTAAAATCAACGAATGTGCACTTGGCCACCGACCAAAATAATATATCTGATTTATAAATATTTTAAGAACTAAATTAAAATTTAATTATTTTCTTATTGTGTTTCAAGATTGATTAATATGTTGTTAAACAGTTTTTAGGTACATTATAAATATCATAATGATATCGTCCGTTTGATATAACCACCACCTTAAATTAATTTTAAGTTAACCATAAAATTTAAAATAATAGTTGATAGGTAATTATTTAAATAGTGTGAATCTTTTTCATCACAAGGTGCAATTATCCAAATAATAAGCATAAAGTATAAATATTTTTTAATTTCATGGGTGTTTACTATCTAACTGCTGTGCAAACATTTTGACTCTACTTAACATAATACCATTAATCATTAGGTTCATAATACATCTTAATTCTGTTTGTTAGTATTGTAACTTATACCTAGATAATAATTTGTTTAGCATAGAACACTCATGACTTCAGAATATTAATAGATTATATTGCATGCACATTATGTATGTATTTTATAAAAAACTGTTTCTAACAAGGTATTTAAAACAAATATACTAATTATATGCTATCCATATTTTACAACCCACGTATTTTACTTAAAATAGAATATTGTATTCAATTTTGACGCTAGCCGCATAATACCTATATATATGTAGAACGTCTTTCCAAGTACAGATTAAAAATAATTCGATAATTATTGGATATTGACGATAGGTACATAAATATTTTTAAATCACGGTGAACAAGCACTGAAAGAGTATAAACGCATTATTTTAAACCTAATATTAGTTGTGTAAAAACAAAAAATACCTATACACATTTAAAGACGTTTAAGATAATATAAATTAAAAATGTCATGCTAAAAGAAATCAATTGTATAATAATGATAATTTTTAAAATAGAAAGAAGACCATAGTAATAATCACATCTCTAATGATGATTTTCGAAGGGTTGTAGTATAATTCAAGAAATAACTGTATACAAGTTGCCTTATTATTAATTGTAAAGCAACTATTTGTATTGATATTTATGTATAGTTCTTAAACCGGTATTTCTTTCATCGTTAGGCCGCGCACGTCGAGATATACTTGTTAATTCGAATTTTGAATCATTATTGATTTTGATGTTGAGACTTTAATGTTATTACATAGGTACTTGTAAAGAATACAGTCACCGCGGTTATGAAATATGATAGATTTGTAATTTTGGTCGTTATATTTAACATTGTAAAAGTATACAAATTAAGAAACCATAAATATTATTGCTTGTATATAGGTAACTAATAAAAAACATACTGGGAAGACATTACAATATATTTTATTTTTTTAATAGACATGACAAATTTAATGCTATGATACGATAAATTATAATACCGGACGTCTTGAAATAATTAGTCGTCAACGATCAATATTATAATGCCAGCCTAAACGCACTATAAACAATACAAAATAAGCACATGATTCCTATAACTAATTGTATCTTTCTAATATTCTAATTCTATTTTGGTCTATAGTGCAATGTTATACTATTCGAAATTATAAATTAATCATGGTTAAGATAATTTATCGTTTGACTTTTTCTTTATATAATATACAAACTTATGATTTCTTACTGAAATATATTGCAAATGTATATGTAATAATTAATCAATTTCTTTTAACATTCGTAACTCATAAATTCAAAAACACTGAATAGATAAACGTTTTGTTAAATAATTTACTCGAATTGAGAATAATATTGTAAACAGGTTTTTTCTTACGAGTTTGTGTTTAGATAAATACCAAAATGCATTTAACTGTCGTGTGTCCGATTGTCCATGTATGAAGTGACCTATGAGAGTAACCAGTTTAACATATATTTTAACACGCTAGTTTTGTTATCCAACTTGACATATCTAAATAAGTATACGTTTTAATTTTTTAACCATACAATAAGTGTATTTTATTTTATTTGCAAAAGCCAAAAATTTATTGTTTGTACATCAGTGATAAAAAGTAAAGAGTTCAGGAGGTTCAGATGAAAATGTTCACAATTTGTCATTTATCAATTAGTTAGGTAGCTATTATAACTTACAATTTAATTATTGGTTGGTACCGGCTTGTTTGAAATTTGTTGGTATCTAATACATTTTCATCTGACATGCAGATGTTTTGTTGGTAATTTATATGTTATAATCTTATAAAATATTTCGCCAACATTTTATTTGGTGTATTGTAATGTTTTCGATGTACGCACTTGTGTCAGTCGTGTGTACAATGGTTACATTTTGGTATATTATTCTATACGATTTAATATTATAAATCCAAATCATTTTAGACTTTTTATTTATGAAAAATGTTGTTTAATATTCTCTTTTTTAGACGGTTGAATATAAAATCGAGTTGCTTATATGGCAGCGTGTATTCAACTCAATCCGTGCAATAATTATTACGGTCACATACATTAGCTAGAATTCTCGAGGGTATACTTTTGTGGGATTTTTTTCAGCTCCGTTTTTTTTCCGACCGCGCACCGCTGCAGAACTGATGTGAAAATCCGTCGACAACAGACGCGGAAATTATTAAGCCTCCGGGCAAATTTATTCCGGGAAAAGATATGGATGTGTGTATAAAGCGCGGTTATATAATATATTTTTGGCATGGTCGAAAGGGGTGCGAATATGTGAAGGGTCGATCACTGACGTGGGTATATACGCGTTTACGTTCGGATGGGACAAAATGAAAATCAAGATTTTCCCCGTAAAACAATTGTTGTCCATACCCAGCAGTTAGGTCGATCAAAAATAAAGTTAAATCGGTTTATACGCATTATTTATTAAATTAACGAATCGGTTTAAAAACTACAAGTTCGTTGTAAACGGTATTAAAATATTTTTTATTCATAAATTACGTGTGTTTTTAAATACATTTTTTAAATGTTGGTCAAGGACCCAATATAATGTGTCAACTGATAAATACTTGAATTTGTAAATTCGTCATTACGTTAGAATGAATCCATAAATAAAAATAGGTACCTAGGTAATATTAACAAAATTAATCTCCAGAAAATGTTCACAAATGAAATTACTTAAAAAAGTTGATGTAATAAATGAAATTTGTTGCACTATCATTGAAATGCATTTTATCTCATAATATATTTACACATTTTTTTAAGCATTTTAGTTTGAACACTTAAATCGATTTTATATTTTTTTCATAAATTATCTATTTATACGTAAACACGCACGCAATATTATAGTCAAACGTGTTTATTACAATAATTGTATCTTTAGTTACACATATTATGTATATATATATAGTTCTACGGTTGGCGAATAGCCGATAAATGTGGCGTGCTCACGTAGGCATACCGAAATTAATTATATATATTTTTTAGGAATCATTACTTACAATTTTAACTGTGTTTATTGCCAAGAACAAGTTAAAAATATATTGCCCGTTTGATATAAAACTGTGTTGGTTTTAGGTGAACAGCATAGGTATTATACATTATTATCTCGGATATTATGGAAACAAAATACTATTATTGACGCATGGAATCATAATATTCTATGTAGGTATATATCGTCCTTTGTGTGCGTTCAATTTACCCAGGTACTCGGTCAAAGCGAATGTTTTCAAATTTTTCATTTTTCCGAATTTGAATCGTGTAATTGTTATGGCTTTTTTTCCTTGTGACTCCTCCGCGCGAAGGCTGAACTGCTTGCACAATTGTTCGACTCCCGCGTGGCATCGTTTATTCTACAAAGAAACACACACTGAAAATATACAACCCGAACACCGGCGAATTACCCTCGCAGAGCCCTTCACAAAACCTTCCTTAGTGGAGGCTAGAAATCAGAATGTCATATGTGTCAAGCGGCAAACTCTGGGAGGGCTTACATTTAGAGGATAATTGCTTAAGGCAATCTTGAACATTTGTGGCCATAACCAACTTTAACTCCTCGACCCGGTTTGAAGCCAGTCGGTCTCGAAGTCTCGTTACTTATCATTATTTGTAACCCGGGCTACTATTAATTGTACATAGGTACGTGTTATTCGTTAAGATATTATTTTTTCGTTATAATTGGCTCACGAAATCATAGAACTTGTAGCCTGCAACACTATAGTAATAATATATCGATAACTGTTGACCGGTCCCTCTATTTGAAATGAAAATCGCTCACTATATGATGTTATGATTTATTCGGAATTACTATAGAGAGTTCCGCTCTGTACATATATCGGAAGTATATTATGTTCACCCGCACTGTCACAGACACCCGACCTTGGGGCTTATCGGGATGACAAAATACATAGCATATGATACTGATAATATCTGCGTACATCGTAATATACACATTATATCATATATTTTATAGCAGGGGTATGATACCTTTTCGGGTCTGTTGCAGGTGCCGACAAAATACAGCAATATTAGTTTAAAGAAAATATACCATGTTATAATATTAAGGTATTTCTACAAAAAATGATTTGTTTTTGGGCTGATGGGCGAGTGAGTTGTGAATCGCGAGGTCGAGATTTCGTACAAAAAGTTTGTTTTTTAAACAATTATTTTTTTCAATCATTTCAATTCAATGGAAATCTTAACGGCCAAGTCATAAAAA